>NC_141139.1:111640226-111940226 GCF_053477565.2 Lygodium microphyllum
TTAATGAGGGAAAGTAGAGCAATGCTATTGTTAAGAACATTTCCTTACTTATGGATGTTGGGCTGCAGAGTCGCGAAGCATGGAACAAATTCTTGGTGTTCCAGGTTATGTTTATGACTGTAATGCGTGCTTCGAATTATGGACGGAGGCTAGGCATGATGAATATTCTAGACCACATCTACAATCCTTCACCCATGTACGTGAAACGGAGATGGATAGGTGAATCAGAAATATATTACATAGCGGCCCCTAACTTGCATACCTTCAGACCAACTTGAAGAGAATCAAGTGGATGGAGGATTTAAAGATCGTGAAGCTGTTCATCTTTGTCGAGGCTCAGACAAAAATAACCCTGCATGTCGATAGTCGGAAAGTCAAGCAGAACAAGTATGTGTACGAGGAAGTGACTCGAGTAATCCCTACCGATAGAATCAAGGTGCTGGGACGTTATGAGAAGAACGGGTATCAAAGGAAGGGATACCCCAAGCTTCCTATGACCTATCGATTCCTGAAAATCCATGACCCCTCTCCATATTATTACTCAGTCCCCGTGGCCGAATGTAACACAATCCTATTTTCCCCAAATTGATGTGCCAATCAGCTTGTTCTACCTTCCCAAAATAAATGTACTCAAAAGGGCTACGCCCACATGAATGAATAAGATTTTTATCACTATCTGTCATGGCTGTAAATGTTGGTAAAGGAGTTAAGTGATTAGGTCACTTGGCTAAAAGCTGAACTGGGCATATTAATGTAATGTGAGAAACGTTTAGTAAGTTTTTAACGTAAAGAATCTTATTGCCCAGGTGCAACCTCAAGTGAAGATTCCTAGTCCGACCCCTACACTAAGTACAGTTGTAATTCAAGAGAAGACGTACCTTCTCAAACAAATCAAACCACATGAATTCGATGGTAAGGGAAGGACTGTCCAAACTGATACCAGGTGTGGATCGAGTCTATGGAGGATTATTTTGAGGCAGCAAGAACTGCACCCACTAACCAAGCTATGCTTGCCAAACTGAAGCTTACCAGCAAAGCAAGACTTTGGTGGAAACAATGGTGCAGCGACCAAGGGATCTCGGAAGGGTTAGTTACTTGGGAGAAGCTTAAAAAAGCTGTGCGAGGGAGGTATCGGCCACGTGCCTATCACACACAAAAGATGAATGAATTCTATGAATTAAAGCAGCTTGGACTATCCTTGGATGCATATTATTCAAATTTCATCTCTCTCTTAAAGTATGCGTTACAAATGGATATGACACAACATGTGTCAAAGTTTTGTGCTGGGTTAAATCCACCCATAAACACCCGCTTGGAATCAATGCGCCCAACGGACCTACAAGACACACTCATTCGAGTTGCATCAATAATATAGGAGGTGCAGACCAAGCCAAGGAATAATAGGACTCCCATGGATCTTTACAAGGAAAGGAAGGACAAGGGTTTATGCTTCAAGTGTGGAGAAAAGTATACTCCTGATCATGCTTCAAAGTGTATATACAAAAATGTCAAGCCAAAGCTTCAGAGAATGCTAGTTTTTGAGGACTTTGAAGATGACATAGATGAAGCTAGTGCAGTGACAATCAATGCTGAAAATGAAGATTTTGAGGATGATGGTGGACAGGAGTACTTTTATGATCCAGCCGACTCTTTTCCTTTTCAAAAGGCAATGTCCCAATCTTAGCAAAGGACAACGCCAAGGGCCATTCCAAGGAGCTGTCCATGGCCAAGGAGCCATCGTCATAGCTAGAGGAAGAGCCTCCAGTGTTGCCAATAAGGAGCTGAGTGATGAAGAAGATCCATCCATGGAAGCTAACATTGAGAGGGCAATGGTTCATACCGCTCTTCACAAGAAAGGCCCGAATTGCCAATTCTCGGTGATTCGAACTCCATCAGATTATCAAGGTAAAAGCTTCAAAACCTTGATTGATTGTTGCAGTACACATTCCTTCATTTCACCAGTCTGTGCAAAAAGATTAGGAATAGACACAATAGTTGCACCTAGCTTACTTGTGGAATTAGCAAATGGTTGTGAGGTCTCTTGTACCAGCCAAACTACTAAGGTGAAATTCCTACTGGGTGGAAAGTCAACTTCGGTCAGATTCAGGGTAATGAACCTAGGTGTCCACGAATGTTTGCTCAGAATGGATTGGCTAATACCCAATGATGCCCACATTCACTGTGGAAAGGGCCAAGTCTCCTTTCGAAATTTTGAAGGGGAACTAGTCTCAACTCAAGGATAGGCTGGTAAGCCAAAAATTCAGCTGGCAAAAGCAACACGGATAATAAAAGGAGTTAGGAAGGGCCTACCTGTCTATTTGATTAAACTAAATAAGCTAGATCAGAATTAGGAATCTAGGGAAGAACCTTCATGGTTAAAGGAATACACAAATGTATTTCCTGAAAAGCTGACAGAACTTCCTCCTCAAAGGGAAGTCGATCACAAAATCAAGCTAGTGCTAGGAGTTGCACCAGTCGTCGCAAAGCGACCATATAGGATGTTCATCCCGGAAGCGATTGAGCTGAAGGAGAAACTCAAGCAACCATTAGACCAAGGCTACATCCGTCCTAGTAGTTCGCCATGGGGAGCTCCAGTGCTATTCCAGAAGAAGAAAGATGGAACACTTTGGCTATGCATTGACTACAGAGGGTTGAATCAATTGACCATTAAAAACAAATACCCCATTCCAGGAATAGGTGAACTTCTTGACTGTCTTCAAGGTGCGAAGATATTCTCTAAGATAGATCTCAGGTCTGGATATTATCAGATAAGGATCAAGGAAGAAGATATCCCGAAGACTGCATTCAGCACAAGGTATGGACACTTTGAATTCCTGGTCATGTCATTCGGGCTGACAAATGCTCCTGCTACCTTCAACAGGTTAATGCAGGATATCTTTAAGCCCTATCTTGATGACTTCATACTCATTTTCTTTGACAATACCCTAGTCTACTCTAAGTAGGAAAAAGATCATGAACCCCAGCTTTGCATTGTTCTTGAAACAATGAGAGCACACAAGCTTTATGCTAAGAAGAAGAAGTGTGCATTTTTCAAGCGACAGATTGAATAACTGGGATTCATTGTATTAGCGAAAGGAATTTCAGTAGATCCGGCCAAGGTCAGAGACATTTTGGAATGGCCAACACCAACTTCTGTCAAAGAAATACGTAGTTTTCTTGGATTGACAGGATGGTACAAGTTCTTTATCAAAAACTATGCTTTGATTGCAGCGCCTCTGACTGATCTACTAAAGAAGCAAGTATCAATTGTATGGTCACCTGCTGAACAGACCAACTTTGACAAACTAAAGCAAAGCTTGGTATCAGCACACCCATCCTGAAACTTCCTAATCTTAGTAAGGAGTTTGAAGTAATAACTTATGCTAGCGCACTTGCCTTAGGATGTGTGCTCTTACAAGAAGGTCATCCCATAGCATACTCTTCAAGGAAACTGAATAGCCATGAAAGGAACTATGCTACCCATGATCGGACAGACCACAAAAGTCTTAAATAGCTTTTCACCCAGAATGAGCTCAATATGAGGGCAACATCGATGGATCAAAGTACTGGAAGAATATGACTTTGAAATCAAATACCGGCCTGAAAAGAGAATGTAGTTGCCGATGCACTCAATCGCAAGGCATTTCTAAATTCTCTAATTTTGCAAGATCCATCAACAGCAAGACCCCTAGCCACAAAGGTATCCATGCCAAACAACCCAATTCTTGAGCTAGCTAGAGAAGAGGCATGTCATGACCCAACCTATCAAAAATTGCTAAGGGAGATCCCCATCAAAGATCAAGACCCGAAGCTAGAAACGAAGTATCAAGAATTCTCTATCAATAGTGGACTTGTCTACTTTAGGAAAAGATTATGTATCCCGGCAAGCCAATCACTCATGCAAAAGATACTTTGGGAGGCCCATGACTCCCCTTTCTCAGGACATCTTGGCTATGCCAAGACCCTTAATGCGGTCAGGAAGAGATATTATCGGGATAGGCTCAAAGGTGACGTTCTCAAATATGTCACGGAATGTTTGTCCTGTCAACACATTAAGGCCAAACATGTCAAAATTCTAGGGAAATTGCAACCACTGGACATTCCCCAAATGAAATGGAAATTCATTAGTATGGACTTTGTTGTTGGCATGCCCCGAGTTCAGGGAGGATACAACTCCATTATGGTCGTGGTAGATATGCTCACCAAGGTTACACATCTTATACCTATTAAGACAAACTATAAAGCCTCAGACATCACAAGGTTATTCATCAAGGAAATATTCAAATTGCATGGGTTACCCATAAGAATTATTAGTGATCGTGACTCTCTCTTCACCTCACACGTCTGGAGGGCTATCTTCGAGGCCATTGGGACTCAACTCTGTTTCAGTATAGCTTACCATCCCCAAACCGATGGTCAAACGAAACGAGTCAACCAAGTCATTGAGGATATTCTTAGGGCACACTGCTATCGCGAACCCAAAAAGTGGATTCAATATTTGCCACTGGTTGAGTTTTCCTACAATGCTTCTTACCAACAAAGCATTCAAATGACCCCTTTTCAAGCATTGTATGGGCATGATTGTCGTAGTCCTCTGAGCTTTTCGGATCCAACCTTGAGGGTTGAAGCCTCAAAGCAAATGCTGGAAGACATGGATGACCAAATCAAATCAATAAGACAGGATATCCAAGCTGCCAAGGACAGACAGAAGGCTTACGCAGACTTGAAACGGCAACACAGATCCTTCGTTGAAGGTGATATGGTCTTCATTCGCATACGTCAAAGAAGAGTTCCCTATCCTTGGGAGAATGCAAAAAGCTAAGTCCAAGGTATTGTGGACCAGACAAGATTCTCAAGTGCCTAGGGCCTAATTCTTACAGGCTTCAACTCCCTGAATACCTAAAAGTTCATAATGTATTCCATGTTAGCCTATTGAAAAAGTATGTGCCTAACCCTAGTAATGTGCTTCATGACCAACAAATTGTAATGCCTGGCCAAGGAGTCCTTGAGCTACGACCTAACAGGATCCTAGATGTTAGGGAGAGGCAATTGAGATCCAGGACCTTGAGAGAATACCTCATCCAGTGGAAAGATTATCTCGAAGAGGATGCCACCTGGATGGACGAAAGTACTCTCAACCAACAATACCCCCAGATCTTCTCGAGATGAGAACATCTCGATTCCTCTATGGGGGAGAGAATGTAATGTTTCTACAACAAAGTATTAAAGACCCTAGATCCCGCGCAAAAGCAATCCGAAGTAATCTCCCGCAACAAAGAAACTCTGGCCTAAGTGCTCCATCCTCGTGTATTAATAATAACATTCCCCCCCCCCAAGAAAAATGATAATGAATAATTTGCAAAAAAAATTTATAAATTCCCTCTCCTTCACCCGTTGCATGGCAGGGAGAGGGAGTGTGTGTAGGAGCTTCTGAAGGGGCATGGGGAGGAGAGCATGCAATCTGCCACCTGTGTGGCACCCCCACACCCCCCCCACCTTCACCCTATAGAAACCCCCCTCCCAAGCTTGGGGGGGCATCTTGAGGGAGCTGCCCGCCGTCTAACTGCCTACGTCGTCATCGCCAGGTTGCCACTGTCATCTCCACGCTACTGCGCCGCCAACGCCATCATCATCATCATCATCCTCACCATCATCACTCCATTCATCCTCACCATCATCACTTCATTCATCATGGGGTTAAGTTATGATGAAATTCTGCATAGTATCGCACTTAGGATGCCGATTTAATATTTCCAATCTTAAAGGTCCTACCCACATTCACGAAATGTTAGGATTATCTAAATGCCCATATAAGAATGATCTAGGGTTCTCACCCTAAGGATCAGATGACCAAATGATAGACTTTCGCAAGGAATTTTGGGACCCTAGGGCCAAAACATTTATAAGCCTAGTAGGGTTAGGGTCTTGGATTAAGTCAATAGGACTCCCAAACCCTATATCTTGATCAAAGGTACTCTTGATCAAGAAATACCGTATGATGAGAGATTTAATCCCACAAGTTAGGTATTGACATCTATCTCGTGCAACATGTGTACAAGGTCCTATGCTCTTGCAACTAAATCACAAGTTAGTACCACTATACCTTAGACCAAGGTTGGCAAATTCTAATTACAAATTAGTTTCTCTGAGAATCGAGTAGTTTCCGTACTACAACACTCCCTCTTGGGAACTATTTTGTCAAGTTTAGGGCAGTGGTGAATTGTCAAGAAGCAATTTGACCAACCAAGTTAGGACGATGGGGTTGTCCAGGAGCTATTCAACTATAATATAAGGAAACCTAAGGTAGTGATAATTTGGGGTCAACAGGGTATAAACCCTAACCCAAGGAAAGATGGTAAACAAGCAACCTAGCTTGCTAAACCTTTGGGATCTTGCCAAGTCGCAAATGATCCAGGATCGAATGCTGGAAGTATTCAGGGAGAAGGAATCACACCTTAGCAGTTACGAATGACCACTGGAATGCTCGTGATTGTACACTTAGGTGCACTATTTGTACTTCTTTGCTCAAGGAACTAACTCAAGAAAAACAACTAATGCTTCAGGTTAAAAGCCTGGAGGGAGTGGTAGTATCAGTTACCTCCGACTGTCTGCCTGACCCTATCCAAGGGGGTTGTTAGTCGTGCCGGGTACGTGGACCGAACTCGCGGCAAGAGGTCTCTCCGTGGGTGCTACTTGGAGTGGGAGGACACTTGGGTGCCAGGGGAGGCTCTGGCCTGTAAATTTCTTGCTTTAGATCTTGCACAAGAGGCCAACGTGACTTGAGATGGGATCTCGAGGCCCGCATACTAGTCAACGTGCAGAACTTGGAATAGCGATCCCTGAGGATTACTGGGATAGCCTTCGGGCAGGTTATTTGATGTATTCCAACGACTATGATAAATAAAGATCAAATGTTGAAAAAGGAACTTGCTTGACATTGTTTTTCTATGTCAGTGCCTAAGTTACATGAAGGAACCAGTGATTAAGTGGTTAATTAAGAAAGCTGTTTTTGCTTGTCAGCTAAATGTGGTAGGTAATTAGATAACTAAGAAACCCGAAGAAAGTGCGGTGGATGTGACTCTAGGTCTCTATCCTACAGAAGGGTGGTCCTGGTTGGCCGGGAACTTTTCTCGAAGGAATTGACAACGAGGTAGCAATGACCTAGAAACAATAGAGTTAGAGTCCCGATTATGCTGTTTTAGGGGAATGGAATGGGACTATGCCTTACGGGCAGAGAGGTCGAGCTTCGCATCCCTCTCGTTTTCCATTCTCCTTGAACCAAGTGTAGTATAAATCCGCTTGGACCCTGATGTTTCTTTGTAAGGTGGTTTGTGTGGGGCTCGACGCTAGCTACTTCCTAGAAACTTGACTATTAGGAAAGCTCTGATACAGGTCGGTCCTAAGTGGGAACGGCCAGTTGCTTTCGCTTCGTGGAAAAATCAGGAAGATCTTGATCGCAAACCTCGTGACATTCCTTGTGAGTGCCGGGCGGCGTTTTCTAGACTCTCTTCCCGATGGGCTGCTAAGACGTGTCCTACAAGGGGACATGGGACACGTTACAACAAGGTAAAAAATGTGGCCTACACAGATTGCACCGGTTTGTTGGTCATCTTCTCCTATTGCAACTCAGACATTGACAGCCATAAACACACTCTACTAGTGGCAAAAAACTTTTCATCGATTGAAGAAAGTTTCATACCATTGCTATCTTGGTTTTCAACTCATTTATGGGATGTTTGAATAAAAAATTAGTTGGAAAATAGAGCAAGTATGTTGTTAATTATACAAGGGGACAATATACATCTACTTGGTTGTCACTTGTTGGGACCTATATTAACCTCTATTGATGTCTATTGATGCTTGGCATGTATATGTCTTTACTCTTATGTATTTTGGCATGGCTTTGAAGAGTTCAACACTCAGATTTAAATGGTAATCTATCCAGAATGCAAGCTGAAATTTGTCCTGAATATATGACAACTTACACATGAAGTTTTGGAGCATCTTGACACCTATTTAGTACCCATAAATGCTTGGATGCTGTTCCATGAATATAAGATGTTTTGTGGATGTAAATGAGCATTTAATGCTTAGATTTGGGCTGAAATATTTCTGGTTATAGCAGTGGACTGGCTGTAAACAGCCTATGGGAAGAGTATTTGGCATTGCTACTTGCATATAGTACAAACATTGATGCTTGTTTGGTTATGTATTGAATCCCCAATGTATTGGGACATGTCTATGGTGGTTTAAGGATATGTTTGATCTAAGAATACCCTCATTATTGCAGAGTTTATGCTAGTGGTTATAATAGACTACTTACCTATGTCATAAACTATGGGAAAGTCAAGTGAATGCCAGCATCAGTTGTATGCATCTATCGATGCTTGTATGGACATAGTTTGTTGTTGGAATGTTTTGTCACTACTTTAGAATGTTTTGAACTGATTTGAGCTTGGTTTATACTCAATTGGTTGTGTTTTTTCATTGTTGGAATATAGTTTACAGCAAGCACGTTGTCCTAAACTGTTCGTGAACCGCAGGAAAATTGTTCCTTGTAATATACTAGTTCTCACAGCAAGTCAAATAACTGGAAATTTATGAATTACACCATGCTTGAAAAGAAATACAAGAAATACACCATGTTTGCAAGAAAGCCATAGCCAGGGTAGCTAGGCATGAAATAGTATTTCCATGATGCAAGCTACAACATGAATACTCACCTCATGTTAAGGTGGGACATGGTATGCACCCCATATCTTGGTGGCTAAGAGCATGCACCCTCTTAGTTGGTGGGAGGATGGAACCTCAAAGCATGTATTTCTTGAAATAGCAAAAAGATCCCCCACAAGTTACATCTCCACCTTTTATACTTAACCCTAGTCTACACTAAACTAAGGTGACTTATGCTTTATTACAAGCCATCCTGGCATAAAAGAGCTTTGTCCTCAAAGCTGAATTGAGAACAAATTACAAGGATGATTACAAAGATAGCTTGAAGCATTAGGAATCATGTTGAAATAAAGCTCCATGTTGATGAAGATCAAAGAAGTTGATGAAGATGGACCACATAAATGAAACAGGCTGCTATAAACTATCTAAAACAAGATGCAGTACAAAATTGGCCATATCTTGAGTTAGAAATGGCCGATTTTCATATATGAGATATAGAAATGTAGAGGACAACATGTTGTATCCAGATATGCCTTCAAAATCAAATTTTGATGCCGATAAGACAATTTACTTTGCGATAGAAATTTAATACTACAAGCTGTTTACTGCCCTATTTATGAATTGTCCTCTTGCTTAAGCCATGGAAATTGTTCCAAATATGATGCTTGTTGCCATGAAGACTCTTCAGTAGGCAAACCCTTCCATTTGATAAGGTATTCCGCAAGAATACGATTCCTTAGAACCTTCTCCCGCTTGCCAATAATCTTCTTGGGCTCATAGATGATCAAACCATCATCATCCAAGGAAAGTAGCTCTTCAAGAACTTGAATTTGAGGTCCCACATACTTTTTAAGCTGAGACACATGAAAGGCACTATGGATTCTTGTGGTTGAAGGTAAGTCTAGTTGATAAGCAAGATCCCCAACTCGCTTGACAATACGATAAGGACCATAAAACCTATGAGAAAGTTTGTTGTGTCCTCCTTTAAGAGAAGCATAACATGACTTAGAAACCTTCAAAAATACCCATTCATCTTCCTCAAACTCCACATGTCTTCTTTTTTCATCTGCATAGACCTTCATTGTCTCTTGAGATTTATGAATGTTGTCCTTGCATTGCTTCATAAGGGCCTCCATCTTTTGCAACTCCTCATGTGCTTGTGGATTTACATCTTCATGAAACAATGCGGAGGGGGTACTTGTACTTTGTAGCCATATAAAGCTTCAAAAGGAGACATTCCAATGCTCATATGGTAAGTATTATTGTAACAAAACTTTGTAAGATGAAGCCATTGGTTCCATGCATTTTGTATCTCATGGCAAAGTGCCTCAAATAAACGTCTAGCCATTTGTTAACTCTTTTAATTTGCCCATCGGTTTGTGGGTGATATGCGATACTAGGAGTCAAAAGAGTCCCCATTGAAGAGAACAAACTCCTCCAAAAGCTGCCCATAAACTTAGTGTCGCGATCAGACACAATCTTCATTGGCAAACCATGAAGCTTGAAAATACATTTCATGAATTGTTGAGCTACTTGCTTTGCTATAAATTGGGCCTTAGTAGGGATGAAATGGGCTGATTTAGTCAACTGATAAACTACCACATAAATTCTATTTCACCCATGCTTAGTTGTAGACAATCCCACAATAAAATCATAGAGATATCAGTCCACTTGCCTTGAGGAATAGGGACTGGTGACTAAAGTAAGCCACCGGGTAGAAGAGATGAGTCTTTATTTTGTTGACACGGAAGACATTGCATCACATAATCCTTGACATCCCGCCAAATGCCCTTCCAATAGAAGCTCTTATGGATGTTGTCAAATGTTTTGAACAGTCCATGATGACCTGCTAAAGGTGAAGAATGCATCGCATGCAAAATATGGTCTTTGAAAGAGGATTATGGTGTCAAGTAGACTCTACCATGATACCATAAAAGACCGTTGTGCCAATTGAAATTGGGATACTCTTCTCCTTTTCCTTGTTGAAATTCCTTCACCATCTTTGATGCTTGCTCATCAAGTAAATATTCTTCTTGGATGTCATGAATCCAGTCCTTATGTACAATTGAGATTGAAGATATAGAACACACCCACATACATGATAAAGCATCCACCACAACATTATCCTTTCCAGCCATGTAGGATA
Source organism: Lygodium microphyllum (assembly GCF_053477565.2). Classification (NCBI taxonomy): domain Eukaryota; kingdom Viridiplantae; phylum Streptophyta; class Polypodiopsida; order Schizaeales; family Lygodiaceae; genus Lygodium; species Lygodium microphyllum. The sequence continues at coordinate 111,651,046 of NC_141139.1, forward strand.
TTTCAAAATCATAGCTTTGAAGAGTAGCTAGCACCTCCTTTATTTAGGGGACAAATTTGGTTGGGAAAGAAAGTATTTCAACACACCATGATCACTTTTCACCTTGAAATGGCTGCCATATATATAGTGATGCCACTTTTTGATAGCATGCAAAATTTCCAACATCTATTGTTCATAGACATGTAGTTAATGCTCCTTGTCATCAAGCTTGTGACTTTCATAGGCTATAACTCCATGGTCTTGATACAAAATAGCCCCAACTCCTCTTCCACTAGCATCCGCACATATAATTAATTCCTTAGAGAAATCTGGGCATACAAGAATAGGTGCTGAAACTAATAGAGATTTCAGCTCATTGAAGCTCTTGTCAGCTATGGAGTCCCAAAAGAAAGCCTCTTTCTTCAACCTATCGGTCAAAGGAGTTGCCACATGAGCATGTTAGAATATCAAGCTCATAGTATGTATGACCGACATTAGTCTTGTCCAGCTATATCAGCAAAAGTGTGGGACATTAAATAAGTCGGTGGTCTTAGACCCATTGTGAATGGTCCTATGGACCTTAGTACTATTGTATACACTTATGTTATGTTAGTAGTCTATGAAATAATGGAAGATGATGAACGACCTGAAGGTCAGGTTGCTGCTCCATTACATTGTCTCTCTCCCTCTCTCTTCCAACATGGTATCAGAGCCATCATGGATGGGCTCTTGAAGGCATGAAGCTGTGAGAAAGACCTACAGCCTGAAGACTCAGGGCAGTGGTTGAAGAGAAGCAGGCTGTCATTGTATCTATGAAGGTATGCATTTTGCCATTTTGGATTCTATGGTTCATGGCAATGCTTGAGGCTTGATTAGAACCTTCAGGAGACTTGGTTGAGCATGTAGAAGGAGATGACCTGTTGCTGTAAATTGTCATGCTGATGGCATGTTTGCGCCTGCTGTAAATGAAGGCTGTCCTGCTGCTTACTGAAGACATAAATCACTACTTGAGTGATCTAGAGCTTGTATGCTTGCTTGGGAAGACATATTAATGATCTGACATGTCATTGCTTGGTGTGGAGCTTATGTATGAGCTGGAACAGTGAGCTTCAGATCTGAAATACAGTCCAAGTCTGTTACAAACAGGGAATACAGAGCATGTATGTATCTTCGACATGAGATTTGAGCATAGATATGCTTATGCATACATATGTATTGGTTGGTATGCTTATGAGCTGAAGTCTTGGTGGCAAAAATATTCAAATTTGGAATTTTTTAATGGCTGGAAACTATCATTGAACAGGGCAGCATACACTAGAGTCCTCTTGAAGATTTGAAGCCATTTAATGAGCATTTTGAGCTCTACTGAAGTGAGGGTTCATTCAGGAAGCATATGTACTGAGTTTGATGCATTTGGGTTGCATTTTACTAATAAAATATTTAGATCTGAAATTTTATGACAGGCTGAAAACTGTCATAAAACTGTCATCATCATATACTCATTGACTTGAAGAAATACATGTCTTTTGTTACCTACAGGGAATGTATGGTATGAGATATGATTGTTGAATGCTATGAGCATTGAGATGAGCATTGAAGGCTCTTAAAAACTGAAGTATGAATCAGAGAACAAATGTTTTGATAGTGTATTGGCTGGTCATAAACAGTCCATGTACTTTTTGACATTACTTCTTGAAGACAAAGAGTCTGCGAATGCCCGTATGGTTATGTATTGATCCCTACACACAGTGGCATATGTATGAAGTGGCTTGAGGATCTCTTGGGATGAAATACATCTTGGTTTGATAGTTTATTGGCTGTATACAATCTATGAGCAGATTTATGTCACTTGTACTTGCTGGATATGCACTGTTTTGTGCCTATATGACTATGTCTAGTTGCCTACATATACTAGCAAATGTCTGGGAAAGTTTGGAGCATGTATGACATGTTTTAAAGTGGTTTTTGATAGTAAATTCACTGTTAGTTTTACTGAAAATTTATAGGTTTTAGACTATGTATTCTCTTTACTGCAATAAGCTTGCATGACATAGAGTTACAATACCTGCAAAGTCTATGTACTAACTGATGTACCTACGGGTGAGGTTGTAAAGGGATGAAATACCCTGGTTTTTTGCAGAGAATAGTTGCAAAAAATATCATAAATAGTCAAGGACTAAGGTTGGTCAGAGTGACTTGTTGGCTTGCAGGAAGTTAGGCAGTGACTAAATAGTGTCTGGTACAACATGGCAAATGCAGAAAGGAGTGACAACATAACCCAGATAGTGGGGGAAAAGCTTGACAGTAACAATTATGCCATATGGAAGTTTCGCATGGAGAACTTCTTAATAGGAAAAGGCTATTGGGAGTTGGTGACTGGAGCGGAAGCTGAACTTGAGCTCCTAGATCGACCTACGGTCGATCAGAGATGATTACACTAAGCTTGGACAGAAAAAGTTTGTAGAGTCTTGCACTGGCTCTCTTTATGTATCTCAGATGCCATGGTAATGCAGATAATGAACTCCAGCTCTCCTAAGGATGCATGGGACATTTTGGTCAAGTATTATGGCACAACCACAAGTGCCAGGAAAATACAGTTGAAGCAGAAGTTCAACAACATGGAGAGGAAGAGCAGATCTATACAGGATTATGTCACGGAGGTTAAGACCATTGCGGATTAGTTGGCATCTGTTGGTTCACAGGTTGAAGATGAAGACATAGTTGCTATGACCTTGAACGGCTTGGGGCCTGAGTATAAGTCTTTTGACACTTCTGTGTCTGTGTGGGCTAAAATGCCTGATTTCAATGAGCTGGTTGCATTGCTTATCCATGAAGAGGTTAAGCTTGGTTTGGCTGCAGAATCTAGCAGTTCTAAAAACAAGGATGCAATTTTCTATTCCAATCAATGTGGCTATGGAAACCGTGGTAGAGGCTATGGATTTGGCAAAGGAGGCGAGCAAAATGCATCCTATGGCAATAACAATCAGCATATATCGAATGCAAGAGGTGGTGGAAACTTTAGAGGCAGGGGGAGATCTAGTCCTAGAGGTAGAGGCTCCTGGCAATAGCAGTGTCCATCTGACAATCCAAACAAGGATAAGGATTGTCATTACTGTGAAAAGTATGGGTATATTGCTAAGGACGGCTGGAAGAAGCAGGGCAATCAGAAAGGTAAACAACGTGGGTATTTTGCTACATCTAGTCACGTAGATGATACCTCAGGAGATACATTGTTTGCCATGCAGTATGTAAAAGACATAGTTACTGAAAAATCCACTGATGATGCAATTTGGTATATTGATTCAGGGGCATCAAACCATATGACTCCTCATGGTGATTGGTTCACTGATATGGTGGCTGAAAAAAATGGCTATGTCTGTACAGGTGATGACACGCAGCATAGCATTGAGCATAAAGGCAACGTGCCTATTTTGGTTCATGATGGCAAAAAGAAAAATTTGCATGACATATTGCATGTTCCTTCGATTACGAAGAAACTATTGTCTGTTGGTGACGGAGCAGAACTTGCAAGTTAGATTCAAGAAGCATGGTTGCTTTATTGAAGAGTTTGGTAATGGATGCAAGTTAATAGCTCGTGGTCACAGGAATGGCAGAATGTTTACTCTTGATGCTACCTTGCCAGAGCTGAATTCAGCCATGTTTTCCCATGGTTTTGGCACTATCAGAGACTTGGAAATTTGGCACAAGAGAGTGGGGCATGTAAATTTTCAAAGGCTGCAAATTATGCAGAAAAAATAGCTTGTTACAGGTTTACCCAAGTTCCAATATTCTGATATTCGTCATGTATGTGATGCTTGCCAGTTTGGTAAGTAGTCAAGGTTGCCATTTTTCAGGCATGTAAGGCAGAGTACACGTCCGTTGCAGTTAGTGCACTCTGATGTTTGGGGGCCAGCCCATAATGCATCCATGGGAGGCTCGAAGTATTATGTTACATTCATTGATGATTACAGTCGTTATACTTGGGTTTACATTCTGAAGACAAAGGATGAGGTGTTTGCTATTTTTCAGCAGTTTAAAAAGCACGTTGAAAAGGAATTTGACTGTTATATCTCTTGCTTGAGGTCAGATAGCGGTGGGGAGTATGTGTCAAAAGAGTTTGACAACTTTCTGGTTGAAAATGGCATACGTAGGCAGCTTGCCTGCAGCTACACTCCTCAGCAAAATGGGGTAGCTAAAAGGAAGAACAGGGTCTTGATGGAAGCTGCTCGTCCCATGATGAATGAGAAGAAGATGCCACTCTATTATTGGGCGGAGGCTATTGTGACAGCCATGTATATCTTGAATCGGACTCCCACTGCAGGTATTCATGAGATGACACCATTTGAGAAGCTATATGGCTATAAGCCGGATATAAGTCACATGAAAGTCTTTGGCTATCTTGCTTATGTGCATATTCCAGATGAAAAAAGGAAGAAGCTGGATCCAAAAGCACATAAATGTGTCTTCATTGGATATTCGCAAGAGAAGAAGGCATACAAATGCTATGATCCCTCTACCAAGGAGACCTTGGTGAGCAGAGATGTTATTTTTTATGAGATGGGTTCTTGGTATGTATCACCGGCAACAGTGCCATCGAATATGCCTTTCACTCATATACCTACAGTTGATATATAGCAGAGCACTGCTATGACAGGATCTAGTAGTCAGACAGTATCTCCATGGACAGGGAGATTGAGGAGCTCACCGTCCACTGACACCAGTATGTCAGTGAGGGGGAGATATGATGTCACGGACAAAGGAAAAGAGAAAGTTACTGAGGAGACACCAGTATGTCAGTGAGGGGGAGATATGATGTCACGGACAAAGGAAAAGAGAAAGTTACTGAGGAGACACCTGGATATGAGTCTATTGACACTTTAGACAGTGAACTTGGTATTCCGATTGTCTATACGGCTGGCGCAAGGCATAGCAGGTACATTCCGCCTCATGAGAGAGGGGAATCAAGCAGTGCACCACAGCTTAGACGCTCACAGAGGGTTAGATACCCTGTTGACAGGTTGACATATAGTGGCTACACTGCAAAGCATTATGCTTACATGATAAAAGTGATGGAGATCAAAGAACCAGGTACATATGCTGAAGCAGTGGAAAATGAGAACTGGTGTGCAGCTATGGATGAAGAAATGAATGCCTTGGCTGAAAATAAGGCATGGGATCTTGTGCCACTACCTGAAGGAAAAAAGACCATTGGCTGCAAATGGGTCTACAAAATCAAATGCAAGTCAAATGGCAGTGTGGAAAGGTACGAAGCTAGGCTGGTTGCTAAGGGGTATGCCCAACAGTATGAACTTGATTATGAGGAAACATTCAGCCCTGTTGCCAAAATGGCAACCATACACACTGTGATTGCTTTAGCTGCTGCTAGAGGATGGAAATTACAGCAAATGGACGTTAAGAATGCATTTCTTAACGGTGACTTAGCAGAGGTTGTAGGATATTTTAAAAATGGATTTTCCAAAAAATAACTCTTTAAACTGTACTCTTAATTTATGGTCCATGCAACCATCTTAAGTCATAGATAAGGAGAGTTCATTAGATTGCCTTGGGCCTCAACCTTAAGATTTAATTCCACACAAAAGCTTGTGTCATTTTAGACCTTAGAAAGAGAAAAAATCACTTCTCTCCTCACTTCCATAGGATCATGTCTCTCGTCTTTCTTAGTGAGAGAATTTCCTCTCTCGTCTTTCTTAATGAAAGAAAAGACCTTAAACCTTGAGTTTTAGGGGAGAGGATGACCCCAAATGAGTGCAATGTTCATTACACACAAGTAAACATTCCCAAGTGTCCTTGGATGCACATATAAATACATATACACAATGCTAATGAACTTCCTCTTCTTAAAACTCAATCCATCTTCATTTATGTATAACTCCTTGATTCTTGTGTACACTCTTACACTTGGCAGACACTTCTTTCCCCATTCATAACTTGTACTGCCTTTACCAGATATCCCCATCATAGTGCTCTGATCACCCCATTAAGTGATGCACTAGGAATACTGGTCTCTACATGGTCTCATGGACATGCTAGATCATCATCAAAACTTAAAGAAAAGTGAGTCATTAACTTATGTACATAAATTTATTAAATAGAGAATGTGTAATAAGCAATCAATTTAGTGACACCTACAAGGAAGCTATATGGCTTACTCTTCTAATGGAAGACATAGGTATTGCAGTGTGATAGTCAAAGTGCCATTCAATTGGCATAAAACCCTTTTTTTTGTGAAAAGTCATAGCACATTAAGGTGAAATTACTTTATTAATGAGGTGCTCAGAGAAAGAACATTGATATTTTCAAGGACTATATGCATGATAATCCTACAAATCTTCTCATGAAGAGCTTACATTTTGAGGGCTTTGAATATTACAAAGTACTAATGGACATTGGATAGTATCTTCACTTTCTTCTTGTACTCCCATAAAGGAACATTGTCCTTGGGGTGGGAGGTTGTTGGGGTAAAGGTTAATGGAGGCCAATAGTCAAGCAAGCACCCACAACACATTGGCTTTGCAGTGGGAGGTTGTTAGGGTAAAGGCCAATGGCCAATAGTCAAGTAGGAACCCCAAGTATAAGTACACACTTTATATTCAAATGAATGTCCTAACTTATATCATCTTCAATGCTAATTGCCAAGGGACTAGCACTTCTCTAACCTCAATTTCTAGTCAAAATTTTTTATCAATGTTTTCAAATTATTTTCAATTTTTTGAATTAGAATCAATTGCATATTACTCTCAAGTTGACTAAGTGAATGTAGGACAATACACGTGACAACTAGTAGAAAATTGATTCTAAAGAAGACATCAATGAAGTGGCAAAGTAAATAAGAGTGCAAAAAGGTTGAAGGCGTAAAGATGTGTAGGGGCTCAAATGACATTAGGGTATACATAAGACTATCAATATCAAGACTCTTAACTTCATTAAGCAAGATGTACCTTGACCTCTACCTTAAGAGACCTTTACTTCCTCAAAAGGACATGTAAGCCACTCCAATAACTCCAATCATTTAGTAGCTAAGGTTCTTGACAACAACATTTGCTCCAATTCGCACTTCAAACCTTCTAGCTTAACATTCATTTGATGTGCTGTAATACATGAACAACACAAAGAGTTGGAATCACCACCAAGATTAGCCTTGTAATTCTAATGTTTCTTATTCACTTTGTAAGGCTGGAAGCCTCGTTGTATAGCGCTTGTACATCCATTCAACCAAAAAAGAAAAACATGATCATTGCATCGCACCTAGTGGTCCTTAAGTTAGGTAAAACCAATGACCTTGGTTAGGCCTTGGTTAGTTGTCTCCATCTCTAGCCTCCTAGCCCTTCTTTCAATTCTTGTGCAATTTTTGAAGGCAAATCAAGGGTAGGATATACCTAGAGATCTCAACTCATTTATGGTTAGACATTTCACCTAGAGTTACTTGTATTTTTTTCTCTATACTTCTCATTCACTTTATTGCCATCACAACAACAATGAAATTAAGATAGAAAGGGCACTTAGGAATGAAAAAAATCTCCCCAACTACCATATGTAATTGCAACCACTCGAGACCTTGTCCTTTAAATCACTCAACTTTGGATACAACAATTCATCCAATCTACTAATGGCGTCTCCCCATAATCTTCTTCAAGCATCCTTTTCTCAACACCAATAAATATTCCCATCCTTGACTAAGTTTCCTTGCTTCATCAACTATATCACAATAAAGAACCAATGGAGTTATCTTCTAACTAATCACATATGTGTACATGTATACTCACATACTATTTGGATAACAATCTATGCATAGTTTTGGTCCTCAAGCGAGTGACAACACTCCAAGCCTACTTGGAGTTTTGACTCATCTCCCTAACAAATTATGTCTTTTGCATTGAAATAGAAGACTAGTATTTCCCGTAGGGAGGGAATGCACATAATTTCCCTCCACATAATTTTTTCCATTGTAGAAACAAAGGATATGAAGAATCATGAACCATCATGTATCCCTCGACAATGATCTTTCGTCTACAATCTACAATCCAATATCATTGTGACTAGTCAAGCTTATCCAACAAGAAAACCATTCATTAAGTGTAACAACATTAGCAATGGCAAGCCTTTCAATAGCTTTGTTACTAACCACCACTTCAACTATTGACCACGAGCATCATTCTTCATCAACTAACACTATCACGCCTTTAAGGACAACATCCTAACCTCCCAAGTTTCCCATGTCTCTATGATGCATGCTAAAGCATGCCACCTATGATAATGAGTGACAAGTGTACACTTGTCTAAGAGGGGATAATGCTAACCTTAAAGGAAGAAGGATGCAAAAGTCAAGTCAAGGATAAGTCGAAGCATACAAATCAAAATTCAAGAATTGTTTCAAAATTGATTATTTTTTCATGTTACATTATACTAATTTATGAATGATTATCTACAATGTGCAACTACAATATATTTCAAATATTTAGCATAGTTACATTGTTCTATTCAAGAGCTAGGCTTACTCCCAAGGCAAATTGTAACATTTCCTACATTTAGTTTAGGAACATTGGCAATGGATGTATGGTTGTAGGCACAACTTCTATTCACGTTAGGTTAGAAGAGTTCCAATTAGCCTAAAATATATGCATACATCAAAAGAAGACAAGTCAAAATACCAAAAGGAAGGATAGGGTACCCAACCTTTAGTGGAAATATTAAATTTAAATCCCTATGTATAAAAGCTAAACCATGGGAACAAAGGAGTTTGTTCTTGTGTGTAAAACTTTGAGAGTTCTCCTCTTCTTGTTTCCATCCTATCTTCTTGTGCATCATGTTGAGAGTAAGGGAGAGTGAGCGTGAGAGTGCAAATGAATGACTTGGAGAGTAAAATTTCTCACTTGTCTTGCATTCTTCTCTTCTTCCCCTTCTTCAATAGCTTGAGGGTGAGAGGTGAAGTTTGAGGTTGAGGATGGGATATCTCATTTATCTCTATGTTTCTTCTCTCCTTGGAGTACTTGCAAGGTGGAATGATTGCAAAGTAGTAGCGAATTAGATCAAAGGAGCCATACTTAGATCATGATACTAATGTCAAGCCTTTGAGAGCATTCAAGTCACAACACATGAGGGCAAGAAGGTAAGTCTACTATGAACTCTTGGTTGTTTTCTTTTTGGCTTGCTTTTACAATAGTGAAAAGAGAGTAGATGGTTGTGAGGTTGACCTAACCATATGAGAGGTGATTGTCTTAGAGCATTGAAGCTCCTAAAATAATAGAAGTTCTATCTAATGTCCCACATGTTGTGTGAAGCTTGATAGCTTCCTAGGATATTAAATTTTCAAACATCTCATCTTGCTACTATGATATACACATGGAAGGACTTGATTCCTACCATTGATACCATTTGCCATCAAAAACATGGAAACAAAATGTGACCGGCCAAAGACCAAAAGCCAGTTTTAACTGGATTGCCAAGCCAACTCCTAAGAGTTGTTGCACTAGATAGGTGATAAGTGTCACTAATTTCAATAGCTCTATCTAACTCTCCAAATATTTATGATACTTTTTTGCCATAGTTGTCCTACTAATATCATTCAATGCCTAAGAACTAATCAAATCTACTCAGATCTTTTGTTTCTCTTTTCAATAATCACTTCATGGGTAGGTCTCTAGATTGGCACTAGAATGCTAAGCCTAGGATAGCTATGGTTCCCCCCCATATTTTTCAGGGGAGGTGGATCCTCATAATTTTCTCATGCCATACTTGTGGCGGTTTATCCAAGAAATTTGTTTAACTTTAGGAAGATTGGTTTCAAAATATAGATCCAATGGATCTATCAGTACATCTCCATTTAAGTTACTTTTAATTGTTTTCTTCTCCACCTTTTATACAATTAATTCCTTCTCTTTATTTAATTCAACAAACATTAAACTGATGTTCCACAAATCTTTTAACTAAGGTTGAGAAGAAATTGAATTATATAATCTTTCTCTTCCCTCTCGTGCATTCTCAATGGCTTTCATCGTACTTGTTTAGGTACTTAGAGAATGATGATGACGACTACGATTATGGAAATGTGAAACTGAAGGAGGTATAAGTGGAGAAGATGACGATGAGGAGATGATGCCATTGATGAGAAGAGATGACGGCGACTACGACTATAATTAGCCCTTCCAAATGCTGTGCCTGCTCCCCCTAATCAATCATGATTACCACGACATGCCTCTCTCTCCCTTCTTCTCAAAACAATAATGGCACCCTCCTTTTCAATCATGGTGGCCATTATTTTCTTCACACCTTCATGCCCTTCTCCATATCGGTTGGTTCATGACGTGGTGAAAAAAACAAGCATCCTTCTTGTCTTCTTTCTCTCTCGCTAATTCATCTGTAAATGATCAAAATGGAGATCCCATTGATCCTCTCCCATTCACCATGATGCTCTCCCTCCTCACTCTCCAGCAAGCGTGCCAAAGATGTCGCCTCCCTCTCAATCATTCGGGCTGGTTTTTTTTTTCATGCCTTCATTCCCTTCTCCGTATCGTAACAACCTCTCTCTTTTTTTTTCGATTGAAGTAACAAATCAACTAATATTATTAGTATTTTTAATACTTTTGACTAAGAACATTACTCTATGCAACTTATGAGTAGCTCCAAAAATGAAGTATGCAAAATGTCTCGTTTGAGAATCTGCATCACAGACCATGTTCAAAAAATCGTCCTTTAAAGGAGCCTCACTACTACATCTAGAAAAATCTCTCCCCCTTTTTTCTATTTTTTCCCTTTCATTAACTCCCCTCTTAAAGCCATATTCTCTAAACCTTATAATCCCCTCTCAAATGTCTAATTTGAAGATGCAAGTGGGAAAATCAAAAGTCTAATTGCCAATTATCCTTCTCTAGCACCCTTAAGGTTATAACATTGCACCTACATATAGCATCAAGGTCATCCCACCATCCTTCATTCCTTCTCAGACTTTAAAGATGCATCCACCAAAGATGACAACTACAACCACATCTACATAGAAGTTATCCAGAAATACGATAGCAGTGTGTCAGGTGGATACAATTTGTTTAAAATAGTTGCAATTCTTTTTATGTTTCTAGGTGTTTTCATTTCTCCCCTACTTAATTGCGAAGTGTCCTCACAAGCACAACTACAACGAACATCACAAACATTGAGCATCACACCTACCACAAGCACCGCTACAACATCTTCAAAAAAGAAAAATGTGACTCTCCCCCACTTAAATGCAAAGCATCCTTGCAAGCATAGCTACAAGATCTGCAAAATAGCACATAGAAAACTAGTAGGCACTAAAAATGTATTTATAAAAATATGGACATGTGTCTAATTATAAATTAAACAAGACAAATCGTGCAAGTAAAAACTTGTGCAAACTAGCATTCCCCTTTACTCACTCTCCCCACTAGAGTGCATAACATCCAATGCAGAAAGCATACCAACTAGGAACCATTCTAGAGCCATTAAGAAACAAGGATCTCTCTAGGAAACAAAATGCCACACTACTTTCCTACTAGAAATAGTGGTTTTGAAATAGCATCACTAATAAGGTCCATTCCTATCAAAGAACCCGTACAAGGCAATCTAATACTACAATACCAAAGAGAACTCCTATGGTTTAGTTGCTAACCCTCAATGTGCTACTAGAACAACCAGTCAATGGTCCCTAACTCCCAACTTCATTTTTTTGTTTTAAAGAAGTGTTTCCATCAAAATGTTTAGTCCAGAAGAGTATATAGATTTATTATCCTTCCCAAAAGGTCCCACCCCAAAGAGATACAGGGCATTCGACACAGGGCACCTATCAAGGAAATCCCTACAGAGCCTACCAAGACCTTAGAAAAAAAAAACTAACCAACTAGAGTAAACTACAAAAAAAACAGAAGAAGATAACCATTGCCTCTAAGGTCCTAATAAGCTATAGGGATTTCCTTGATGGGTGCCATGTGTCTGATGCCTTGCATCTCTTTGCGGTGGGACCTTTTGGGAAGGAGAATAAATATATATACTATTTTGCACTAAAAGTTATGATAGAAACACTTCTTTTTTTTTTTAAGGGATGTTGGGAGTTAGGGACCATTGATTGATTGTTCTAGTAGCACATTGAGGGTTAGCAGCTAAACCATAGGAGTCCTCTTTGGTATTGTAGTATATAGATTGCCTTGTATGGATTCTTTGAGAAGTGTGGCATTTTGTTGCCTAGAGAGATTCTTGTTGCTCTGCTAAGCTTAAGGTTTAATGACTGTAAATCTTCATCTTCCTCACCTTGAATTTGACACCCTAAATAGTGTATAACCCGTTTTAGCTCGAGAAAGTCCTTAGGTACCAAAGCTTCAAACCCTCCAAGCTCTAGTTCAACTCCATCCCCATAAATAATAAAATCCAGTACTCTTTCTTTAGGATGGGGTAATACTACCTCACATATACTTTGCAAGTGAGCTTTGCTTGATTTCAATCGCCTTTTATGATATCCCCCTAGCTGCCCTAAATAATAATACAGTTGTTGCCTATTGCTCATAGAGCGCTTAAGGGAATGATATAGCCAAGGAGCAGTAGTAGAATTTTCATCTTGCAATCCAATTCTAGGAGTAGACATAGATTTACTTCTTTTATAAAATTCATTTGTTTGCTCATATTCAACTGAGCATTTCCTAGGAATAACCGATATTTACTCTATTTATTGCACATCACTATTTAATTTAGGTTCTTTCTCTTATAAATACATCTCTAGAAGTGAGATTTATTCTAGATATCGCCTATCCCTAAATTCAAATTTTGACTTTTCTTTTTGTAACTCGGCAATTTTCTTCATTGCTTCATTCATGGTTGGCACTGCTACCTCACATTCTATTTCCAAAGCCTCATTTAATTGTTTGATTATCCTATCATAATTACCATGACATTCATCAAAAGTTTGTGCAAATCTATTTAAAGCCGAAGATAGGTCATCTCTATCATTATTTAATATTGGCTGATAACAAGGTTTGCACCCAACCCTGTTTCTTTTCTCTATTTCTTTCTTTTCTAACTGACTATAGTAATATCTTTTAGTGATAACTGAAAGTTGTTCAAACCCAAAAGGCAAAATATCTACCTCATGATAAGGAAATATTGTAACTAAACTCTCCTCAGGTTTGCCATGATCATTCTCAATAGTATTTATCAACTTTCTCCATAGTTATTGAGGAGCTTATTGAAATTGCATCTAAGTTTGATGTTCTTGCCTCATTCTCCTCCTCCTCTTCTAAGTCATTAGTGGAAGAGATTTCCGATCTGTTATATGCAAAAAATGCATCCCCAAGGTCACCTTCTTCCTCATCTTTACAAAATGCGGAACATGCTTTGAAAAATGAATCATTCAAATAATTGAATTCATAGATTACATCCTCATGATTTTTATCCTCCTTTGTTGAAACCATTAAACAGTCTAGGGTTGTGTCTTCTAAGGTGGATAACTAGTGAGTAGTATCGCTATTAGAGTCATTATCTGATGAGAAATCAAAAGTATATTCACAAATACCCACTTGTTCTACTTTGTTAGGCTGATGCACAATATTCACCCCTACTTTTTCTGCTCTTGCTATTCATTATGCTTTAAATAACTAGGCATAAGGCCTTTTGTTATCGATCCTCTCTACTTCCGAATCATAGAATTCACTATTGGATTTCTCATCCTTCTCATTGTCTACTTCATCTTATGACTCCCTTAAAAACCCTTTTGTCATAACTTGTATCTTGATCCTATCATTTTGAGGACCAATCACAATTGAACCTTTATACCAATCTTGAGTGCACCTTGCTTGATATAACCAAGGTCAACCCAGCAACAAAGAATATGATGAGATATTTGATAATGAGAGAACTACTAGGTAATTCACATGAATTTCTAGTCCAACAATTACAAATTTCACATTGCGAAGTGACCCCAAAAGAGTCACTTTCCTTTGATCAACCACACGTAAAACTATATGAGTAGGTTCTAGATTCTTCAACCCTAATTCCTGCATTGTTTGGTCTACTGTCGTTAAATTGACTGTGTTGAACCACCATCCAATTGTACTTCATTCAACAAATGTTCATTGATGGCAGTGTCTATAACTGGTGCTCCTGGATCCACAAATAGATCTAGAATTTTTACTTCCTTAGTTGTTTTCTTTTTGGATGCATTTGCAATTTCTTTAGAAGAATTAGTCTCCATCATTTTCCTCCTACGTCGAACTAGCTTATGATAAAGCTTCCTTCAACATATAGGGGGTATTTCAAGCAGCTGTCTCAAGTTAATTGTTAAGTTTATTTCCTCCAATGCTGCCCAAAGATCATAGGCATTATTCACCATTTCTGCTTGCTCTTTACTCTCTTCTTTTGGAGGTATGACTCTTTCAAGAAAAGGAGCTACCCCTACTTGGATATTGGGATTTGCTACCACTAGGGGCACATGCAATAACAGATGATTAGAAGGCTGGTGGAGGATAATCCAACTCAGGAAGCTTTATGTTAGGATCTATATCCCTAGATTTATCCTTCACAGTTTCTTTTGATTGTGGACTCTCTTCCTCTAGACCATGCTCCTTTTGTTGTTGCCTTTGCGCTCTAGTAATGACACCAATCATGGGTTTAGTCTTCAATGTCACCCTACAAAGAAAAAAATTTGACTTAACATTACTCTCTTGCTCTTTCGTATCTACTGCAATGTTGAAGGTTCAATTTACTTTTGTGTTTAGTTTTGTTATCCTCTTTCTTAGGATAGTTCTCTTTCTAATGCTCTTCGCCACTACACCTCCTACAAAGAGGGGTATAATCTTGCTTTTTATGGGCGTTTGGACAATAGGTAGCTATATGACCTTCTTGTTGGCATCGATAACAAATTACAAGTCCTCTAGGCCATTGTTGTCCACTTTTTCCCATTGAATTATGGAAATTACCATTGTTTCTCTTGAAAGGAGAATTTCTTCCTCAATTTACATTACTATTATAATTGTTTCATGTGGCATTGGAGGTCTTCTTAGGTAGGCAATCCATGGGGCCTAAAGGGTTGAGTGGGTGGCCTGATCTTGTAAGTAGTATTGTTGCAATCTATGTAATTGTAATTTCTTTGCATAGCACTAGCATGTTGTTGTTCTTGACCAAGTTTATGCCAACAATTTGTGTCAACATGTCCTGTTTTAAGACAAAATGTACAAAATGGAGGATGATCAAGCATTAATCGTGAAGGCGTTGGGCATTCAGTAGCCACATGGCCATAACCATGACACTTACTACACCATATATTTGATCTAGGTGGATTTGAAGTCGAGCTACTCGAAGGCTATTGTGCAATAGTAGCTTGTGTTGTTATTGAATAAATTTTCTTCAATGGTGCTTGAACCACACCCATTATTTCCTATTTTAATTTTTCTAGTGACTTTGCAATAATTTCTACTACTTTACCCTCATCTAAAGTGGATTGAGTCTGAGGCATAGAAGGCATACTTGTATCTGCATCATGTAAGCCGAGAGTGAGATATATGGATTTAGAGGTACACTTGCCACATTGGAATTTGTCATTGCAGATGGATTCAAGGGAATGGTCACATAAGACACGTTCTTAGACACCCACTTGAAGTACTCACAGGGTATTCCATTTGAGGTTCTTTGAGTGGCTAAGTTACACTTCTTCCCACCATCTAGCATGTGTTTTAGCATCCGCCAATGTAGTTGGCCTTTGTAGGCTAACATGCTAATGGACTTCAGAATTAAGCTCGTCGATAAATTTACGTTGTTGCATAAATTCATTAGGGGACTAGATTCATCTTTTGAATAATCATTTCCATATGCTCAATGTAGTACTCAACACTTTCGACTACTCCTTGGGATAAATAGTCCAATTGAAGAGCTAACCAACATCTCGAAAACCTTGCTGTCAAAACTTTTCTAAAAACACTCTTGATAAGGCAGCATAGGTCCCTTTATTTTAAGCATTGAGGTTACCATACCATCTAGCTACTTCATCTTTTAGCGTCGCTGGAAAAATATACAACTTTTGATCATGATCTATTATCTCATTCACTCTACGCAAGTCACCTCAAACTTTGTATGTGAGCATCGAGATCTTTGTACCACAATCCCCGAAATTGGGTAAAGTCAACAAACCTTATGGGATTATGAGCCATTCTCTCTTTGAATAATGCCCCTAGCCCAAAAATTTGAGTAGAGTCAACCCACGTGATTTCCTTAGACTCCCTAAATAGCGATCTCAACCCTAGATCAAGTACGTTTTGAAATGAATCTCCTTGGCAAGGAATCTTAAAAATAAGAACCGTAATCCAAAATTTGCTACTTGCTCTATCCATGAAGACTCCACTAGCTCTCTAAATAATTGGCAAAATCCAAAATCCGACTCAAAGTCCCAATCACTAGATGGTTCATTACTTCCTACTGTAGCATTAGCCTTACTTTTTATACTTTCGCTACTTTTTCTACTCATTTTTTCCATGGGACTACTAGTATTTGAAACTACTCAATTCCATTGATATGAATCTTCTTCACTTTCTTGTAATGGGGTTCTATCAAATGGTATATTAGAACCAAACGGCTCCACATTTGAACTTGATGCAACGTCTATTCCTAAATTCAGCAAAGCATTCACCCTTCCCAACCTCTCTAGCAACCAAGCCTCCTGTTGAACTACTCGTTCCCTTGTATGTTGGTCTCAAGCTTCAACTTGTTGTCTCCATCTCTCCTCAAAACTCATCCACCACTAATTTAGTATCCACTAATATAATTCTCTACAAATTTCTTACAACTTATACATTTTTCCTTAAAGCTCCAAAGTAAGAGTTTTTTTGTGGTTAAGTATACACAATAATTTGAGAATAGTTGGCAATTCTAGATCTTCTTCTCCATATGGTAGTTTCTCCTTTTGCTCAAGAATTAGACCTAGAATTTTAGCTACCTCTCTCACATCTTTTGTGTCAAAAGAAAATTTCAAACCTCTGGATACACATATCCAAGGCAATACATCACTCCACTCAATCTTTCTAAACGTCGAATAAGTTGTGCCATAATACCAATCACAGTGGTATGACACACTAATCATATTTATTTCAATTTTGTCTATCGGCCCAAAATGTGCTACTAAGAAAAAAATGGTTTGCGCACATTCATTATACCCCCAACTCCAGGAGGATAATTGTTCAACATCTAACGTTAACTACGGATCAAAATATTTTCCACCCTCTACTAATTTTGTGTCTCTTACCCAATCTAACAATTGCCTTTGGCAATCCCGAGGCAAATTTGGAAAATAGTCTCTTAAGAGAAAGATACTTTATAATCCCTCATTAATTTCATGAAAGTGTACCTAGGATTTCAATATCCTAGGGAGATTTACCACCCGTTCCGGTGCACTTGACTCTCGACAAATGCACCAAAAAATGACCGGCCCAAGACCCCAACAAGCCACTTTTGACCAAATTGCCAAGCTAACTTCTAAGAGTTGTTGCACAAGATAGGTGATAAGTGTCACTAATTTCAATAGCTCCGTAAAACTTTTTGAATATTTATGATACTTTTTTGCTGTAGTAGTCCAACTAATATCATTCAATGCCTAAGAACTAAGAAAATATACTCAGTTCTTTTGTTTCTCTTTTAATAATCACTTAATGGTGGTATCGGAGCGTTTGGGGTCGAAAGTCTACCACAGAGGTAAGAGATAGTAGGGTGAAGGGAGATTTAGAAAGAGGAGTAGATGGAAGAGAAGGGGTTAAAAAAAATAGAAGATGTAGAAGAATACTCATAGAGGTGAAACCTGTCAATTTATTTTTGCATCTTGAGAAGATAAATCTCTTGTCAACCAAAAATGTGCATAAAACAATAACTTCCTCTCTGATGCTCTCAAAGTGCCAATCTGATGCTTCCATTGGCTCCGAAAGGGGGGTAAAATACTAGGACAACTAACTAAAATTCTCCTAGATCACTCCTTCTTCTCCTAGTTTAGAGTGATATTTGTTGCTTGTAAATTGTGATCGTACGTCACGCAATTTCCCCAATCCTTCTTTTTGCATAAATCCCCCAAAAAATGGCTAGAAGTCACTTTCTTTTTCTTACATATCCTATTCTAGAAGTTGTCTACAACTTTTGGATATTTACAAGAAATAATATCAAAAATATCAAAAATAGTCTAAACTTATCCAAAAATCTAGTATTTTTTAACCATCCACACTAGGGACACTGACACTAATGGCATTGACTCTCTACATCAATAAGAAATCCAAATGATGATGCACACTAGAGTTTTTCACATTGTATTCGCATAGCATCACAACATCCACCCCCTCTTCACCTACATATCCTCTGGCATATGCCAAAGTCTTATGGATCAGCAATGTTAGAAGAAGTTTCCTCTGCCGTATCAATATCTTCATCTTCTACCTCTTCTTCTTCCATATTCTCATGTTCATACTCAATTTCCAACTCCTTCAACTCATATGTTGAAGACTCCCTACGTTTAAAGAGCTTGATACGTTTTCTAGCCACCACTAGATTCCTTAGAGTTGTCCCATTCATCTCATTTAATGCACAGGTAGCATTATAAAAAAAAACCTTAGCACATATGGACCAAACCACCACTCTGCCATCTTCCGACTGGTATTATGCTGATTTTAAAAGTTATTGTCATAAACTAGCACCCAGTCCCCTTCTTGTATAGCTCATGGTCGAAGTTTGTGTCGCTTATCAAACCTCTTCTTATTCTTGATCCTTGTAGCCTTCAATTTTTTCATGGTTGTCTCAATGTCTTCAGGCCTTCTTTCTAACTATCTAATGCGTAGGACCAGCAACTCTTCTCTAGCCAAACCCTCTTCTCATGGTAGAACACTCCAAGTAGCAATAGTCTCCTCAATAGCCATGATTGGCTACTCTCCATACATTAATTCAATAGGCATATACCCTATAACCGCACTATGAGTGGTCCTATCAGCCCATAATGCAAAGGGTAACATTCTTGGCCACTCTTTCATCCTGCCCTTACATGACTTTGCTAATGCCTTAATAATAGGTTGATGACCTCTTTCACTTTTGCCATTTACTTGAGGATTGTAGACTGAGATTAAAGCTAGTTTGATACCCAATCGTGAAAAGAAGTCACACGCCTCATCCACATCCAATTCTCCTCTATCTACAACCACTTTACCAACACAACCATACCTATAAAAGATTTCTTTCAATAAGAACCTGCAAACTGCTTGAGTAGTCTTTGTACTAAGAGCTCATTCTTCCACTTAATTTATCAAGTCTTCTTGTGCAAGCACAAGATATCTCATATTCCATAAACCTATAGGCATGGTAACCAAACCAACTACCCATTTGTAATGCATAGACAATGGATAGGTCGGTTGCAACCCATCTCTATGCTTTACCATATGGAATCCATATGACAGTCACTGCATGATTTCACATAATGCTCCACATATTTATACATGTTCTGCCACCAATACTTCTCTTTGATCTTGGAAAATGTGCCCCAAACTCCTCTATGTCCAGTCCATAAACTTTTATAAAACTCATGCATCACCTATTGTTGAGAAGCCCTATCTCCCAATACACATAATAGAGCTCCTCTCTTTTTCTTTGCATGCTTCCATAAATATTCGTCTTTCAAGAAAAACCCGTAAGATTTTCTTTTAATCCTTTTGAATTCAACTTCAGACCACTCAGTTTTTTTTGTCATGAGTCTAAGATATTGCCCTATTTTCAGCCAATCATCCTCATACAACTCTTCCAAAAATTGTGTTCTCACTGCAGCATGACACTGTTGATGCTTTCTCTCTACTGCTTATCTCTTCTCCATGGCTATAAGCTCTTTTCTTACTATAGAAATCCTTGTTACAACAGTTGTACTTGTAGTAACAGAACTGCATACTCATTCCCTGCTATCATAAAGTCGTTTTCAGCACCTATCACATCATCCTCTTCATCTTCCATCAGCTCCTCTTTATATTCAAACCTTGCTCATGAAAGCATATCAGCCACAGGGTTTTTCCTACCTGCAGTATGCTGAAAATTAGGGTTAAGTGAATCTATATATGCAATCCACCATAACATGGCAATATTAGGAGTTGAGCAATTTACTATCATGCCCAATAGAGGTAGACAATTAGTCTCTACCACTACATGAGCTCCTATAAAATACTCCCTATCACACTTAAGGGACGTCACTACATCCCAAAGCTCTCTTTTGACTTGACAATACTACTATTGTCATTCATTGAGGACCTTTGCTCCAAACCAAATGGCATACCTATTCCCATCAGCATCATCCTAACCCACTGCCCAACCAATGCTGATTGGGCTTGTATCCACGGTGAGAATAATAAGCTGTCCATTCTCATAATTTGCTCTCTTTAGTGTTGACGATGAAATCAATAAGCTCTTTGACTTTTGAAATGCCTTTGTATGTTGTTTACCCCACCAAAACTTTTCCCTTTTCTGAAGAGCTGATATAAACTTTCAATCACATGAGCAAAATGTGAAATCCATATAAAGCAAAAGACACATGCATCCAAAAATCTTCTCACCTCGGATACATTTGAACATGTCTCTCACATCTTGCTTATGGCATCAACTTTTACTAGTGTGGGCTTTCTCCCTTATGGTCCACACATGTGCCCAACAACTAATACTTCCTCCACTCCAAAATCAACTTTTCTCCTAACAGCGTCAAATGCACTTCTTCAAGATGACTCAAAATCCTGTCACAATTAGCAATATGATCAGCCACAAATCTTCTATATCCATGCTCGTTCAACTCTTCATTCTTCTCATAGATATCACATCTTTTGATCAGCACATCATTAAGAAAGGGTAAGGTCAATTAAGAAATATACTCCCTCAAAAATTTATGTGTAGCATTATTCATATGCGCCACTGAATTGGTTGCTCCTTGTGCAAGCATACACATCCTAACCAATCCAAGTTATGTCTTCATGGTAGTGATATTGTGGCTTTCGAATGCAGGCTATAATTGATCATATCCTGAATATAAATCACCAATAGAGTAAGTTGCCTTGCTTGCAAATGCATCCACTATCAGGTCTAATCTAGCATTCCTTATGGTAACTTTATTAACTAGTAGTAAATCCTGTATAAACCTCAAAGCACCATTCTTCTTTGGAACAACAAACCACCGATTCGAATATGGAGCTGAAGAAGGCTCCAAAATCCGCATTCTGATCTTCTCATTCAAAAGCTCCAACAACTTAGGCAAATATGCCCAAGGCACTGAAGTAGGCTTTAAATTCCATGGCACATGAGGTACTATAAAGATCACCATAGGTGCAACTATGGTCGAATCAAGACATCCAATTTCATCTAGCTAAAACACAAAGGCTTTCCCATGCCTTGACAATATCTGCAAGAAACAAGCTCTTTCTGTAGGCAAAAGAAAGCTTGTATCACCAATTTTCAGCTCTTATAAAAGTTTCAGCTATACATTTATGTCCTACTCCATGTGGATCCTATAAACTAGGATGTTGAGTCACTTTTTCAACCAACCCATCACTTTCAGGCGGTAAAGACAAAGTCACAAGCTTAACCTTGTTTACAATTGTTTTGTACTTTGTATCCACCCTTACTTTAGTCATGTTTGTTAGCACATAACATTCATGCTTAGAAAACTCTTGAATGACTTCATACATCTCTAAAGTTTCAACATAAATAACTGCCAAGACTACATGATGTCTAATCCTGCAATCCAAACTGAAACACAACTTTTCCCTTTCTTGGAGGCATAATTATCTTCCTAGAGGCACTACCATAGCCTCCACTTACAGCAATATTGTCTAAAAACCCTTAAACTCTCATGCATAATGTGGCAGGGGATTATCCCGTAGCCTATCCCGATTGCATGGATGATTCACACAAACAGTGAGAAATTGCACCGCCTTTGTATTCTCTTTACTCCAAACCCGAGCATATAAAGAACCATCATCCAAGGCTTTTGTTTCCATCCTTGATTCCAAAATATAGGGCTGCCCCAAAATCACCAAATAACTACATAAATCCTGCACAAAAATTGATATTCATCCCTAACATCTCCAATAGTCACGGGTACATTCGGACAAGTTGCATAAAGATCCCCTCATGAATTTCTTGTTGTTTACACTCCCATTTAACCCATTAGCCTACTCCAAATCAGCATTACATGCATCATCATATTCCCTTTGAAGTTGTTTTTCTATGTCTTTATCAACCTACATCAATGGTTACAAAACTTCACCATCAAACTATCTTTTTCGTTTCAGCATATCCATGATTGCATCATGAAATTCACACTTTGTGATTCCAAGAACTTCACAAGTGTGAATTCCACTCTACTGCCAAGTATGCAATCTTCCAAGACCTTTTTAAGGTTTGTGGTAGTCTCAAGATCCGATTGTAACCTGTAACCGAGCTGCTTGCCCCTTTTCTTCCCTTCTTGTTTCTTCTCTTGAGATGCATCCTCCATAACATGCTGAGGTATGGCTTTTTCAGCCTCTTTCTGTTGCTCCATTTTACTTCATGTTATGAGTCTAGATGGGCCTGAAGAGGAAGGACGAGTAGTGTCCTCATCTCTTCTTCTCTTTTCTTCCACAAGAGCTTCTTAATTATGAACCTCAACCAAATAAGCATAGGCTGAAAATGAACTCATTGGTGCACTCCATCCTATTCTCCCTCGTATACTCTAACTTGCATCAACCAATTCAAACTTTGTTGTTTTTCTCTTTTCCATGTAATCTAATGCTTGCATCCAAATGCAAGATTTTGCTTCAACCACATGCCTCCTTTCCAAGCTTCATCAATCCTCTCAATTTCTCAACCCATATGTGGCTGCATCTATGGCAACAAATGCTATCCTTATAGCCATATCTTCCAACCTCTTCTGCATGCCACCATTTCCAGAATTTGGCTCTATTGAAAGGCTCTATTGAAAGACTGGTTTCTATTGCATGTATTTTTCCATCTTTCCAAAATACTAACCTTTTCGCTTCCGCTTCATGGTAGGTTGTACAGTCTTGCTTTTCATGCTATAAATTATCACACCAAATCCATCTCCTCTTATATCCTTCTTTGTATGGTCTTTGGGATATTATTCCCCCCCCCTGAGAATATAAATCTCTTGTAGACCAAAAACGTGCATAAAACAATAGCTTCCTCTCTGTTACTCAAACTAGTAGGAGAAAACTGCAATGCAGAAGTACACAATACCCTACTTTGAGCTATCTTGTTGATCATCCCTCAGTTGTGTTTCCAACATACCCGCATGACCCATTGTCATTACTTACACCGTCTCGAGTAGATTTTGTTTCTACTAGTTGCCACCATAAGTGACCTAGAGAAACTTCATAGGATTGCGCTATCACCTTTGGAAAGGCCTTATTGACAATCCTTTGTTTGAGAATTATAAGCAGTAGATGGCATTGATGTATAGGGGTGATGAGTTGTCTTCCGATACATGCTGTTGATTTCATATATGAAGAGTTCGAGCTACTTTGGATTGGAGCTTGTACATTCTCATCGAGAGAATCTCTCCTATCATTAAAGAATTTGAATTTTTTATAAATTATTGAAGTATGGATTCAAGGATGTAAAGTGTATGTTCATGCTTTGATTTGATTAAGCTTTGGATTTGTAGTAGAAACTCACATCTCGCTTAGCATCCCTGTGACGAGTGAGTTTCATGAACCACTATGCGTATTATTCCATGCGACAATCTGGTGAACCCGACGTGAAAGCATTGCTTCTGATCATTGAGATGGGAGATCCACCTTCAACATCAACTGCTTCTTCTTTTTGGACCAATGAGATGAATACTTTGTTACAAACTCTTTCTTCAGCCATCATGATGCAAAATCAGCAGATGCAATTATCTATGGAGCAACAACAATAGTTGCATCAGCAGGTAGTTGGATCAACAATGACCGTTGCATCAAGAACAAGAGCATACACATGGTGTGACTAAAGAAATCAAGGCTGTGGTTAGTGAGAAAAAATTATTTGATGGCCAAAATGTTTCAACCTACATTAAAGCCTTTCAAAGCGAGATGCTCTTCTTTGGAGTTCTGACCAATTGGTGCAATTATTTGTTATGGCTTGTCAGACCTGCTTTGTGGGTTAGAGTGATAGATTTGTTTGTACATGACTCTAGCTAGGATGCTTTCAAGAAAGTGCTCAAAGATGAATATTTTCTGGAAGATTATGGTATTGCTACACGAAAGACATTCAAAGAGTGGGTTTATCAACCCAACAAAGGACTTGTTTCTTGAGTTTGAAGAGCAATACAACCAATTGGATGCACTAGAGCAAAGAGTTCTGAACTCGGAGAAAGTGGAGTTATTCTTACAAACGATTGATGCACTTCAAGATGAGTTGGGAGAGCTTCTAGAGGACCGTACGGAGCCTATGGGATTGAAGATGAATTGGCAAGATGCTATCATTATGATGTGGTTTCTACACTAACAAAGAGGCGGAGATGGAAGACTAGCTTGCAGAACCGGATGCAGCCACCACCAGCGATGTCTTCTCCTACCATGACTTCTCCTATTGCACCATCCACTACTCCTCCTATTTCTCAATCTCCTGTGTCTATGCCTATTCTTATTGCAGTTGTCAAACCAAATACAAAATCGATTGTTGAAGATATGGTGGAGGAGATTTCAAAGAACTTAAAAGACCTACAAATCAAGATGACTAGAATGAAGCAAGAACCGCTTAGTCCAGCTCTGATTTCAGCCCCAACTTCTTCTAGTTTTGCAAATTCTTCCAAGAATGATTTGTCCATCATTGCATGTGGTGTGATAGTCCAGATCATGAGCAAAAGGATTGTCAAGATGTTGAAGAGACGAGAAGGCTAAAGTTGATAGTCTGGAAAGATAAGATGATATGTTTTGGAGATACAAAGCAACCGATCAAACCAAATTTCGGTAAGGATGGTATGAAGAAATTGTTAGAGGAGTCTCTTCTACACTCTTCTTATGTGATGCGAGATGTGGCAAGAGAAGATGCTACCTATGGCCTTCAACTAGAGTAGTTTCTAAAGGACAAATCTCCTTTATGGTCCTATACATTGCGCGCAAAGAAAAAGGGGAAAGCTTCAACATCCGAACTTTCAGCCATAGGTGATCATATCAAGAAAGGGACTAGATGGGATGATTGAGTTGATGTATTTTCTATCTATGCCTATATGGTGAAATCTCGGGGATTTGAAGTGCTTGTTGAGGAGAAGCAGAAAAGAGATAATGATTAGCCTGAAGGTTCAAAGAGAGTGACTAGGAGGAGTGATCTAGTTTCTCAGCCTTCTTCTTCAAGTCTAGAGCAGAGTATGGCTGATATTCAGAAGCCGAAAGTACAGGAAGATTAGAAAGCCCTGAAGACAAAGGATCTGAAGCCAAAAAAGCAACCTAGATTCAAGCTACTTTCTGACATTGAGATGACTATAGACATGAAGAAGGTACTTGAGGATCGGATTCTTAATTGCAAATTTGAATTCACTCTTGGAAAAATATTGGGGATTTATAAAAGAGAATTTCATGATGTTATTATTGACATCATTAAAAGAAAATGATAGATTATTGAAGAATCGACACAGGATATGATCCATCGAGAGGCTTTTGCTGAGGCTATTATCTATGGCTTGCAAATTGAGGAGATTGATTCTGATGATGAGATTACTGAGGAGTCTATAGATGGAGCTTTATGTATGTAGTCCAAGAAGACTCTTTAGCCTTTACTTCAACCCATACAGTATGCGGAGAGTGATGCCACGCCTAGATTGGTGCCTCGTAGTCATTTTTCTCATAGTCGCTGGGCTCGTGCAACTATGTAGATGGTAGTCAAGCTTGGTGAGACGGAGAACCCTTGTGTTGCTCATTTGGATCACAGCTGCAAGATTAATGTTATAGTGCGTGGATTGTATGATACTGTTAGATGGCCAGTTGATGTGGATCATGGTTGGTACATGCGTGTGGTCAACAACACTACAAGAGATTCATATGCTGCTTGTCCAAACTTGAAGATTTCTATTGGAGATGTGGATGAGACTTATCATTTATTTGTGTAGAACTCTTATTCTTATCCTATTATTTTGGGGCTGCCATTCATAGTTGAGTCTCGAATGGAGATTAAGGTTTTGGATTATGAGTCTACCTATGCACGGATCCGAAGAAGCAAGGATGGAAAGAGGGTTGTCTAGTTCATGACTTTTTGTGTCAACCACATCACTAGAATAAGGATTCTTTGAGGAATTTCAATAGGAGAGCAAGTTAGGTACCACTATTTTGTGAGACGACGGTGGTATGAGATAGGGAAAGGTCTCACCTCCTGGCATCAGCAGTTTTTCCTCACGAGTTTACGGTGTATCTGTTGAAAGTACTTTGTGTTTTCAACATATTACGGATATGCCTAGAGCTTCCATGTAGTATTTTGAAGAGAAAGAAAAAGAATTGAATCTTGCATGTGTTTTATAGGATGAATACGGGGTACATGGTCTCTATGATGGGTTGTCATGCTCGGATACTATGGAGGATCTTTCACCATTGCTAAAAACTAAAAATCAAGAGTTGTCATATGTCTTATAGTCTATTCTCTAGAAATGTATTGTGAAATCGTTGATTTCATGGTGCCTGAGAATTCTCAACAAAAAGTGTTCTTTGCTGAAATATTTCAGTAAAAAAATTTACAAGATGCTATTTATACATAACAAAATTTGTGTTTACCAGGCTATTTACAATAGCAAGGGCTGAAATTTGCAGGTTATAGCAAAGAAGCCAAAGCTCAAACAAAATATAAGACAGTTGACAAGAAGGTTAGACCAGCTGGTTACAGGACCACTACCTTTGGACAGTGATGAGATGATTAAGAGAGCAACTATGCATCCTCCTTTACGAGATCTTGTAGGTATTGGACACAAGTTTTTAGCTGAGACATTGAAAGAGATGAAGATTAGGACTGAAGATGTTTTGCTTCCAGTAGAGGTGAGATGTTTTGAGAAGATGTTGAGCAGACATGGGAGAGCTTTTGCTTTTTTCCCTCATGAGATTGGTTGTGTTGATCCTAGGGTTGTGGCGTTTATGGTTATTTTTACCACTCTACATGTCCGTTGGAATCTATGGCCTATTCTAGTGCCTACGGATCACTTGCCTAAATTGATGGAGCTTTTGAATGAGAAGATTAGGATGGGGATTCAAGAATCATCTTCAGCTCCGTATTCTAATAGGTGGTTCATAGTTTCCAAGAAGAATGGGATACTTAGATTCATTCAAGACTTATAGTCGGTAAACAAGGTCACTATACAGAATGTTGGTGCATGACTTATTGTGGATGAGTTTGTAGAGGTTTTTTCTAGACATGCTATCTATTCTCTTGGAACTCTTCATTTCGGTTATGACTAGTTCCAGCTTGCTCTTGAGAGTAGAGATTTGACTACGATGAAGACACCTTTAGGCCTTGTTCAGATATGTACGCTTCCACAGGGAGCTACTAAATCAGTTCCTCATATGATGAATGGGATAAACAAGGACTTACGGGATTTTATTTTAGAGCTTACCATGCCTTTCATTGATGATCTGCCTATCAAGGGTTGTTTGGAGAAAGAGAAGGATGAAACCTTAGATGATCATGGACGCAGGTACTTTGTGGCCGCACATATCAGAGATGTTGAGAGGATTCTTTGTAGGCTTGAGGAAGTGAATTTGACCTTGTCAGGTCTGAAGTCTAGACATATGTGTGGTTATTATGGTAGGAGGCCTTCCCCTACGAAGCTTGATGCCATAGAGAAGATAACGGAGACTTGTTCTTCTACTTCAGAGGTTTGCAAGTTTCTTGGAGCTTGTGTCTTTTATCTTGTTTAGATTCCTCATTTTTCTCATATTGTAGATGATCTCTACGAGCTCTTGAGAAAAGGACAACATTTTTCTTAGGACATGAGACACACTGGAGCTATACAAGCTGAAAAGATTATTGAGAGTTTCTTTGACTCTTTGAAAAGCAGATTATGAGTATGGAGACCACTCACTGTTGATACTAGTCCTATCGGCATTGGATGGGTTGTTGGCCCAGGACAATGCAAATGGAAATAGATATGCCATTCAATTTGGGGCAAAACTCCTAAACGAGTGATAGCATAGGTATCCACAAATTAAGAGGGAGCTCTTGGGAGTTGTCACGGCTCTCAAGAATGATAAAGAGTACTTCATTGATGCTATGGTGGTCGAGAATAATTGCTTGCCTCTTCTAGGTATGATCATGAGTTGTTCTACTCTACATATTTCCATGCTGAGGTGGATTGGGTACATAAAATCCATGAATCCTAAGTTTAGGCACATAGCAAGTAAAGACAACCCAATAGCTGATATGCTCTCACGAGCAAGGTATGATGATATGGATTTTTCTTACATTGATGATGTTGATGATGGGGTTGATCTTTCAGCCATTCATACTGATCATACTTGTCATGTATCTACTTTGGAGAGCTTTGACAAGAGAGTAT
Organism: Lygodium microphyllum; assembly: GCF_053477565.2. Classification (NCBI taxonomy): domain Eukaryota; kingdom Viridiplantae; phylum Streptophyta; class Polypodiopsida; order Schizaeales; family Lygodiaceae; genus Lygodium; species Lygodium microphyllum. Next base: position 111,679,535 of record NC_141139.1, read on the forward strand.
TTGTAGATTGGCTATATTTGAGTACCACGTCTATATGGGATGGATGGACTAATGCGGACTTCAAGAAGATCAAGAGAAAAGCTTATGGTTTCTTCTTGTAGAGTGGGTTGCTTTGGAAGCATCCATAGAAGTGAGGAGGACAACCATTGAGAGTTGTATGTGATAGAGCTTCATAAGCGTGAATCATGAGAGAGTTTCATTGAAAGTCTTTGGGTAGGACATACAGCTGTTTGGGCGACCTATGAGAAGATTAGAGGGTGCTACTAGTGGAGAGACATGTATAGAGATATCTCATGGTTTTTGAGACATGCACTAATTGTCAATTATTTTCTTTAGTGAGGCATAGAGATGAGCTTCACCCTACTTACCCACTATGTATTCACGATAAGTGGGTTCTTGATTTGATTACTATACTTGTTGGATTGTGGTAGATGCATTACATTATTTTGGCATGAGGAGATCTCACAAATCAGGTCGAAGGAAGAGCATTGAGGACAAAGACTATTTCAATGGTTTGTGAGTTTCTGTTGGAGGATGTTATTTTCAGGTATGGTTGCTTTGGAAAAATTACAGCAGATAGAGATGAGTTGGATGCTTATGAGGCTAGGAATTTTTTCTCTCACCCTAGCATTAAACTTACTTTGGCTTTAGCATATAATCCAGAAGGCAATGGAAAGAGCAAGAGAGGCTATTCGTCGATTGTGAAAGCCTTGGCCAAAGCATGTGGTGGTTGAGTCAGGGAGTGGCCTAGATTGTTGCCTTACACCTTATGGGCTAATTGCGCTACCCATAGGTTATATGCTAGCTAAGTTGATGTTTGGATAGAAACCAGTCTTGCCTATAGAGACTTTCACATTCACTTGGAGTGCTTTACCGTGGCAGTAGGATGAGATGACTAGAGAGGATCTTTTGGCTCTTTGTATTTGTCAGTTGGAGAGGAGATCTAAGGTTATTGAGAGAGATGTCCAGAAGCTCAAAGAGGCCAAAATTTGCAGCAAAGATTGATTTGATAGTAGACATATATTGAGACCTAGAGAGATTGGGGAGGGAGATTGGGTATTGGTCAGCAGTCTAGACAACGAGTACAGTGCTATCCGCAAGTTTTCAAGTTGATGGTTTGGGCCTTATTTGGTGTAGCATGTCCATGACAATGCTAAGTATTCCTTAGTAGAGCTTGATAATACAGCCTTGTGGATACCAATTGTAGGAAAGAGAATTAAATTGTTTAAGAGTCGAGAGATGATACAGCCTATGTATCATCTCTCCTATGTAGTTGAGGAGTTGGATGTGGATGATGAATTTTATGATGGACTTGAGACAAGAGATGATGTAGATAAGAATGTGGATATTGCAGATGATTTTCCAAAAGATGAGGAGATCACATTGACCATCAATCTTGCCGGTGATGAGGATGGGTAGCTATGGCCCATCCTCTAGAGGATGTGCAGGTTTGGAGGGGGTGGATGTCATGATGCTACGTGTCCACTACTACAAACCTGAGGGCGGATTTTTTTGCTAAGAGTTTGATCTCATTAGTCAGCGTCATTAGGAATTTGTTTTCCATTGTATGTGCCTTTTTGTTTGTCATTCAATTTGAACTGTTTGTTTGAAAATTTGATTGCTTGGTTCCATCCTAAATTTTTTGTATTCACTGAGGAGTGGTACTCAGCCATAAATAACCCACGTGTATGTTTTGTTTGTAGCACTCTTGTGACTATGTATGGTAAATGTTGCAGCCTTTTGGAAGCAAAAAGTATATTTGCTCATGGATCTAACCATGATGTGGTACTGTGGAGTACTCTACTTTCGGTATATGTGGAATAGGATCAGGGAGAAAAAGTTATATGCCTCTATAGGCAAATGGTAGAGGAAGGTGCTTTGCCAAGCATACGAGAAGAGGGTCACACATATGAGTGAAGAGACTTGACGTGCTATTCGTGAATGTTTGGAACTTGGATGATGTAGAATCAAAGTGTTGGCTCAAGGTTTTATCAAGGAAGACAATGGGAGATTATTATCAAAAGAACATGGAGAGGTGCTATGAAGGAGAAAAGTTGAAGGAAGTATCAAGGACAAGCTAATGGAGAAGTCTTTTTGAGGATTTGGAGTGTTTCTATCTCTTGATCGAGTTTATGAATGGAGCAAAGCTAATAAGAAATTCCTCATTGTGCCTTAATTCAGTCAAGATTGTGATGAAAGGCTTATACAACATAAAGATGCTTGAAGGGTTTATCTTTGGAAGAACCGAAGTTACTTGGGAATTCCTCTTACAAACTTTGACATCTCATATTACATATTTAAGTTTCTAAGGCATGTTATTCCGTGAAGAGCCTTTCATGGACAAAATTGAGACTTAGATTGTTTCCACCCTACCAATGAATTATGGAAGTCATATGAACACCCTCAACTTATGTTAATGAGTTTGAGAAGGAGCAGTACTAAAAAGCTATGCTCCATATTTAGTTATCAGCAATTGATGAAGATATGAGGATATGACATTAATAAAGGGCATGCGGTGTTTTGAAACATAGTATCGACATAGTCTAGATTAGAAAGAAAGATGGTGATTCTACTGATATTGCGAGGGAAGGATGGCGACATTGATGGGTGGCGAATCTATGAAAGCTTTGTTAAAAAAATTTTAAATGGCTTAAGCTTTTATGGGAAAAAACTATGAGCTTTTTGGGTAGCTGCATGCTATAAAGAGGAGATGGAGATTTGAGGGGGGTGCTACTCATGGTGATGGCATTGATTTGGAGAAGGCAGAAGAGAAGGAGAGAATCCGGCCAACTTTGATGCGACATGTGATCACACATAGACAAGTAGAAGCTTCTCTGTCTCTTGCTTGCACTGTCCAATCTCTATGTGCCACTTGTTCCCAGACACTAATTGCTTGGTGATCGTCTTGTCATTACACTAATGCAAGATCTTGTGGAGTTCAAATCACCATGCTGAAACAATTTGTTGACATTAAGTACAACACGACTACCAATATGCAGAATTGCAATAGGGAAGTTCCAAAGACTTGAAACTCGTGGAAGAGAGTAATTCAAAGGAAGATCATCACACGGGCCATACATATTGAGGTGGCATAAGAAGAGGAGACGTATGTAGATCATAGGGAGCCGTCTGTTGTGCCATTGAGTTTGTCACCACCCTACCATCATCAGTGCCTTGCTCCTAATTGTATTGTTCAACCACCTTCTTCATCATTATGTTTTGGCATTCACGTATTGTTACCCATGTTGCACCTAAAACAAATCACCTTGGACCAATCCACCTAGCATGTCATCATTCTAAGCATCATTGATTCAAGACACATCATCATTATCATCAGTGTAGTCAGCAAAGGAGGCAACAATATCAATAGCACCATCACTATAATCAGGAGTAGGAGAAAACTACAATGTACAAGTACACAATACCCTACTTTGAGCTGGCATGTGGATCATCTCTCAGTTGTGTTTCCAACATACCCTCGTGACCCATTGTCATCACTTACATCGTCTCGAGTAGTTTATGCTACTGTGGTTGCCACCATAATTGACCTAGAGAAACTTCATGGGATTATGCTATCACCTTTGGAAATGCCTTATTGATAATCTTTTGGTTGAGAATTGTAAGCAGTAGATGGCATTGATGTATAGGGGTGATGAGTTGTCTTTCGATACATGCTATTGAATTCGTATATGAAGAGTTCAAGATACTTTGGATTGGAGCTCGTACATTCTCATCAAGAGAATCTCTCCTATCATTAAAGAATTTGGATTTTTTAAAATTATTGAAGTATGGATTCAAGAATGTAAAGTGTATGTTCATGCTTTGATTTGACTAAGCTTTGGATTTGTACTAGAAACTCCCATCTCGCTTAATGTCCTTGTGATGGACAACTTTCACAAACCCCCATGCATATTATTTCGTGCAACATTGTAAGGCAATCAAAAGTGATGCTTCAAAGCCTAAATATTTAGACGTACACACTCTCCAAGATAATGGCAGCAACCATAGGAGTCAACGAGAGCATAATTGGAGGCAGGGATCGTACATCATCTGGGAAGTGGTGGACGTAGAACTTATTTGGAGGATTTTGTAAGTTTTATTTTAGTTTTTTTCACTTTCTCCCACCATCCTATGGGTTTAGAGACTCGGTATGCAGTGAGACATGGTCTCATTGCACTCATTGATAGATTGTATGTGCACAGTGATGTTGGTTCATTTGGGGCCAAAAGTCTACCATGGGGATAAGAGACAGTAGGGTGAAGGGAGATTCAAGGAGAGGAGTAGACGAAAGAGAAGGAGTTTAAAGAAATAGAAGATGTAGAAGAATACTCATAGAGATGAGGCCTGTCAATTTATTTCATCATCCTGAGAACATAAATCTCTTGTAGACAAAAACGTGCATTAAAAAATAATTTTCTCTATGATGCTCAAACCGCCAATCTAATACTTCCATTGGCTTCAAAGGGGGGGTAAAATACCAAGACACCTGACCAAAATTCTCCCAGTTCAGAGTGTTGTTCACACTGCCTGAAAACTGCTATCACACGTTGCGTGATTTCGCCAATCCTGCTTTTTAAATAAAATCCTCCCAAAATGGCTGAAAGCTACCTGCTTTCTTTTACATGTCATCCTATTCTAGAAGTTGTCTATAGTTTTTGAATTTTTTAAAAGAGATAATATCTAAAATATCAGAAATTGGCTAAACTTGTCCAAAAATCTAATATTTTTGGACCATCCACACTATGGACACTGACATTAATGACTAATATGGCATTGGTTCTCTAGATCAATAAGAAAGTAGAATAACAATGCATTCTAGAGTCTTTCACATTGTGTGCGCATAGCAACATGACATCGGCCTAGTAAGTCATGTCTCTTTCTTGTTTTTAGTCACTAGTTTTTTTGTGATGCATTATGTATTATGGATTAATCTCTAGTTGTCTATATTGCAAAGTTTGTTCTATGCCCCACTAAGTCTTGTCTCTTTCTTATTTTCAGTCATTAGTTTTATTGTGATTCATTATATATTGTAAATTAATCTCTAATTGTTTATATTGCAGAGTCTGTTCTACGCTACATTGCATCCGGATGAGATCTCGGATGGTGAGGAGTTATAGCAGTCGCTTGGATTCAAGGTGTGCACATCCTTTCCTTTTTTGGCCCAATGATCCATGTAGGCTCTTTTCATGTAGCTTTTCTTGGATATATTTATCATCCTTTGTATAGACTCTCATTTTGCGATATTTATAGATACATTTCCGTGTTTGTTTTGGACTCTTCTCTCTATCATTCCATGTAGTTCTATGAGTTTTCATTATCAATTTTCTACTTTTTTGAATATTGAATCAATGACTCTTTTTTACATTATCTCACAATGCATGTGCTTCGATGACGATTGTACTATACTTAATTTATAATTGCTCTATGGAACATTGTTCAGCATGGTGTTGGAAGGGTGTGGCAGGGTAGCATGTCCTACCACCTATTTTTCTTTTCTCTGTAACAATCACTCTAATAGCATCACTAATTTAATACACACGTCAATATCAGCATCTGTAAATACTTTGAAAAACATTGCTATAGCGATGCATTTGTAGAGATGTGTATACCAATGTGAGGCACTTTTTTAGATGAATATTTATATTACTTTAGACATAAGTATATGGCATGTATCTTGTAGTGGTAGGCTCATATGGAGTAATGCATAGTTTACTATCTCTAACAATGCGGATATTTTGCCATTGTTGATGAGTCTGTCAACTATTCCTCTCCTAAAGATGTTATAGTGTAACAAAATATGTTTTAGACGTTACTTTTTTTTATTGTTTTAAAGCATATATTGTTTTCTCACTTAATGATATTTGACATTTAAATAAGTGTGGTGCAAGCTTCTTTATTATCTATTATCTTTTTTAAATTTTTTGTTTATTTTTCATGTGTATAGCATGTAGCATTTGTCTTATTTAGTTCTTAATCAAAATGCCAGAGGGTGTTATCATCAAGGAATCAAAGGTATGGCTATGCAGGTTTAGTTTGATATTTAGTTTAATTTTTTTGTTCTCATACTTTATTAAAACAATAGTATAGTATATGTTCAGATACAACACAATCTTCTATAAGTCCAAAGAGGAAAACTACCAAAGAATATGAGTGACACTTAACTTAGGAAACAAAAGGGAGACTTTACTTGGGTTATGCCCATGCCCATGGCATAGGAGAAAATTTCGATTGATTAGAATATATGCAAGAAGAAAGATACTCTGATGTGATTTAGCGATTATGTATGTTGAAGTTCACTACTTTATATTATATCGTATTATTCTATGAATTCGATTTTACTATGTTATGCTAGGATTATGTATAGCCACATGTATATGCATAGGCTATAGGGGCATATTTGCACATATATGTGCCTATACATATATGTATCTAGATGCTAATTTCTATCTATATGCTATGTTGTGCCGCTTATCCTATTATATTGTTTTTTTCTACATGTTCCTAAGAGTGGTAGTAGTAGTAGTAGTAGTAGTAGCCATAGGTGTCATCAGGTAGATAGAGATTGTTTTGGTAGAGGTTGTCTTGGTGGTGCTTGAAGTCCCTCTCCACAAAAAAATAGAGAGATTGTTAGACGCCCAAAAGAATGAAGAGTGTTAGAACTCCAGCCAATTGGGTACTACCAACCAGATCCTTTGGGTGGGATCATCCAAAATCTTGCACGAAAGAGCGTCTTGAGCTAATGAACCATTGGTGTAGTGCATGAGAAGTATCCTAATCCTCCACACCTAAGATTTATAGATCATTGGGATCAAGAAAAGATCAAAAAGTTACTTCATAACAAGAGAGCCATGATTAAAAACAAATAACGTGTGACAATAGTGTGTCATCACTAAGTAGCAATATCATGAAATCATAGTGCAAATAATTTGTTAAGCCATTTCTTTTTATTAAATGCATTGAATGTTTTAAGTTATTGTAAGCTTGAATTTTTTTCATCTATAGATACAACAACAATATGAGGCATCTAAAGAGGGAGGGACCAAAGCAAAGGATGATGCACATTAGAGCAAAGAGCACCACAATCAAGAGAGCAATGACGATTGGCAATGATGATGGTGAGATCAATGATGCAAAGGGATGGAGGGTGGTGATAGCTCTTTAGAGATATATAAGCTTTGATATGCATAATAGTATCTTAGGTACTAGAAGCCATACTAGCTTGCTTCAAAACCATGTATATATATTTTATATATTTCAAGTAATATCACATACTCTTGATCATTTTTATTATATACATTTAATGTTCTTAATCTATATTAATGTATGTAATCGTTTCTTAATATGCACATGTAATCTGTAAAGTAGATGCTAGGCCAAATGAGCATGCAAGAAGGGCAGAAAAAAACCAAGGAGTTGTTAGCTGTAGAACTATGGTTACAAGAAACATGCTTGTAGCAAGTAGCTTCCTAGGTTTTTTTTTTTTTTGGCACATACTGCATTTATATTGGTGTGGTACAAAGTGTGAAAATTGTATGTCATAGCACATATAATTAACCATTTAATTAGACATTAGAATTGCGAGCTTAGTTGCATGTAACACTACCAAAAAAAAATCATGTTTATATTTGGGTACTTAAATGTGAATTTGAATGAGGTTCTCCTTATGCACTTTTTTTCATGGCTATAGAAGTGCCTATAAGTTTCTTTTTGTAGTTCAAAAAATGTATCAATATGGATGCTTATGGGCCTAATCCCTTGTGGTGATAATGAGCTCATATGATTCCAAGTTTCTTATATATGAGATTAAACAACAAACAGTATGTCTGCTACTCAAAATAGATATGTACATGCATAATAATAATCTAGGACCTATGCAATCCACATATATCAATACCTTGTTCTAGAGCTTCAAAAGACCCTTCTTTCAACCCAAATATTTAATCTTTCAACCTACTACAATGGTAGATTAAGAAACCTTAAAACAATCATCACTATCCCTCTATTCAAGACAACCAAGAGCTATATTCAGACATAGATTCAAGGTAGATATGAGAAAACTCTTCATGAAGAGTAGCAAACAATCTATATGCCCTACTTTGAGTAGTCCACAATAGTTAGAAAGATCCTAGATTAGTCCTTTGACCTATAGTAAGAGCTTCATCTTTCATTTTTTTCCCCTTGATTTGGTATGTACACACAATGCTTTTTCCCTACTATTGTAGATGTCTGATTTGCTCTCTTTTTTAGCATAAATCGTGAGATCATCCCTATAGTGCGTTGACACTATAATCCATAGTTAAATCTTCTCCCAATTCCATTGAATTGGTCACTTTGATGTCCAAGAAAGGTGCCTGACACCTTGCATAGACTTAGAGGTATGAATCAACTCCAACTTCATGACAAATCTTTCTAGACAATGTAAAATCAATCATGAAAATACACATAGGCTCACAATTTAGGTACAATCACATCAGACTTCTCTAAAGTTCTCAACAATTGAACATAGAAACACATGACACCATCAGCTAGAAAGTATGAAACAAAAAGAGACTATGAATACTTTAAGCTTCAAGCCCCATCTAAGCGTCATGAATGGAACTTAAAAGATACATTGGTCACTAGTATAGCTTGAAATCCCACAGTGAGAGAGAAATACCCCACGTTATTCAAATTGGTTAATATTTCATTATTACAATGTTGTAGTATAGCCTCTTGTGAGAGTGGTTTTAGCAAACAAAATTTGATCAAATCAAAGCTATGAAATCACTTGAATGTAAGGACCATTTGAGTCTCTGATGAGAGTATCTATAGAAGGTCCTTCGCTGCAAGAGATTTTGATTTCTAAGATGCAATAGAGAATTTGAGACAAGGTGCAAAGACAAGTACACATCTATTTGGAGATACTATCAAGTGAATTTATGTTGTGAATTTGTTTCTTTGAAATATGTACTTGTAATCTAAATAAGATTTCTTAACATTTGTATAGAGATGTATCTACTATTGTTTATTTATTTCTATTTCATATAAGATCTTTCATATGTGAACATAGAATTTCTATGTCCATATCTATATACATTGACAATAAGCATCATGCATGCATGTATATTACATGTTATTTCATTGATGTATATTATATATTATACAAGTGAACAAATCTTTAAATCCATATATGTGTATATATAGATTCTTATATACATGTTGATATGGACACCTAGATATGTTTTTCCCTTGTTTGAAATCTTGTGTTATGTAATATAACGATCATGCTCGAGCGATCATGTTATATATTCCATGTAATCATATGCATATTACTTCTTATTCTTTGATATTTTTGCCATCTTATTTTAGAGAGGTAAAGTCCCCAACCCATTCCGAGGCCAAACTGCTACGTAGCATGTGAAGCATACATTAATTATGGGATTTTGTTATTGTATAAATTGATGTTTGAGATTAAAGTTATGAGAAGAGTTATAACTTAACGTTGCCTTATAAAAGAAGGAATGATATGACCATTACTCGTTTGAAACTGGCCAAGTTCAAGAAATCCTAGATAATCTAGAGTCTAGGCGACACAATTGAGCACTCCGATTGTATATGAATGTGAAAGAAACGTAAAATGTCTACCGACACAATCGAGCACAGTCCAACTACGTAACTAGGCCTTCGCTCTCTGCAAGACGTGATGTCTGGTTGTACTCCAAGTAAGGACGCGATGTTTTGTTGTACTCGGAATGGCGAAGCGAGCAAAGTCAGATCCCATGAATACGCGTTTGGACCAATGCAATCTCGCACGGCTTCAAAAATCCCATGTCAATAAATTATTATGTGGGCGACGCGTTTGGCCAGGGCGTTGTCGCTATAAACTTTTAACTCCTCTTTGCTCTTTTGGATTCAGAAGTCAATACGTGGGTCCTGGACCACCTTCACAAAGCCAGCAGTCCAATCAACGCTCATCTCGTACTCTGCACATCACCTGGGGCCGCAAACCCCATGACAGGTTAGTAATGCGCCTTCGCTGCAAGTCACGACACTGCACAATTACCGTGCGATGCACACGGCCCATTAGTAAATGATGGAACCATTCAGAGGTCCTCCACGTGCAATATACATTGCTATTATTAATGTCCGGCCGATTGGAATCAGTATACTTGTGGATCATATAAGTAGAGGGTTTACTATATCTATCAGGGCATCATCAATCCTTAATGCAGGTCGACAGTGTATCCTTTGATCTGAGGATGTTCTTAGGCCGTAGCACCACATCGTCTAATCAAAAGATGGGTTCTCCGTCTCGATCCAGCATGTTAGTGTTCGTGCTTGTGAATCTAGTAATTCGTGCTTCATCATCGTCCTCATCAATATCCTTGTCGTCCTCAGAGTATGAAGAAATGGGTCCTTATACCGTCTCCCTGTTCCAGACTTCGTTCCCTTGGGATCATCTCGCGTGCGCTTTTCTGGAGGTTGCTGCGGACGTCCCGGCAAGCTCTAGCTACGAAGAGCCTCCCGCACGCTCGGTAATTGCGGCTCCGAGCTCGCAAAGCGGAGAGTACCCGGTGGTCGTCTTCAAGCATGGCACAGCCATCGCCAACTGCCAGTATAACCAGATCCTCGAGCACATTGCGTCCTATGGCTATATCGTGGTGGCACCACAGGTGGGTACGTATATCATATGATCGGTCACACCTAATTACAGAAAAGACAGTCGAAGAAATCTGAGCGGTTTTGTGTGTGAGAGAGAGAGAGAGATGAATATAGACAAGGAAACGAGGAATTGGGAGTTGAACCTGATTTGACTAATGTGTAGTATGGTTAGTGACATAACTAATAATAGCCATCATAATCGAAAAATACAACGGCTTGAACAAGTCACTTGTATTTCTGCATGTTCAACGTGTAAGCGTGGCCTGATCAACGCTTTCATGGACATGATTGGAAGTTAGGAGCGAGAATCGAGAGGATTTGATGATTTTATAATAAGCATGTAGCTGTCTATGATTAAGATCTTATGCCTCATATGATCGTTGCTGTAGACGGCCTTCAATCCCTTCTCATCCAACTGCAACGACGAAATCGATAACACGAGAAAAGTCATAGACTGGCTTCGGGGCAATCTGGCGTTGCTACTGGCCTCACAAGTGAGCACGCGGACTTTGACGCCGGATGTGGGGCAACTGTTCCTGGCGGGGCACAGTCGAGGGGCAAAGGTGATGTTTGCGTTAGGGCTAGGGTTGAGCCCCGGGGTCGACCTTGCAGTATCGAGCTTCGCCGGGATGGTGGCTCTGGACCCGGTGGACGCTGCAGTCGTCTTCGATATCCCCCTCATCATTAAGCCCGAGATAGTCACCCGATCGACTTGCGAGCTCCGGTTCCCCATCCTCATCTTGGGTACGGGCCTCGGGTCTGAAGGATTGATCCCTTGTGCTCCCGCCGGCTACAACCACCAGGCTTTCTTCAACCGCACCTCAGCCCCCATCGCCTACCACCTCGTTGCCTCCCAATATGGCCACCTCGACTTCCTGGATCAACCTAGCAAATTTTGTGATAGAGGACCTGATCATGGAAAGGCCCTACGCCCCTTCGCCGCAGGCCTGGCTCTCGCGTTCATGGAGTCCGCGCTCAGTAACACCACCTTGCCTATGGAGGCTATCCTCAAGAACTGGAAGAACGCCTCCATTAAGCTGGATGAACCCCAGTGCAGAGTGTATCAAGCAACTAGCAAATGTCCAGGCGTGTCCAGCACTAGCCTTCTGAGAGATGAACCACAGTGCACCATGTACCAAACCAACAAGAATGGAGAAGAAGCTGGAATCAAGCAGCCAGCGCATGTCCATGCATGTCCAGCACCAGGCCTTTGAGAGATAATCCCCAATGCAGCACATATCAAGCAGCAAACACATGTCCATCACTAGGGTTTTGAGAGATGTGTAGTAGAACAGAAAATGTGTTGTTACATATCATACACTTGAGAGAGAGAGAGACTTGGATAATTTCCTAGTTCTTGGGCTACAATACCTTCAATTCACCATTTCCATGTAATGAGGGTGTAATCCAAGTGGTTTAAATATGGAGGGCATACACATGTGTATCTGTGCGTGATAGATACGTCCTAGAGGCACCTTGCATCTTTCAAATTTTAAGTCTTCTTTTGAAGGAAAAAAAGCAACCATCTCTATGCCTATTTCGGAAAGATCAATTTACATCAATATGGGATATAGTTTTAAAAGCAACCATCTCTAAGCCTTTTCGAAGGAAGGGAAAAAAAACCATCTCTATGCATGTTTCAAAAAGATCAATTCACATCTATACGGGATATATTTTTAAAAAGAATATCCAAAGAAATTTGTGCACTACCATGTACTTTGTAAAGTTTTCCAACAATTCCAATTGTCTATGTGGTGATAATTTTGGTTATAAGTAACGTAGACATACCACATGGACATAGACATCATTACATTTTCTTTACATAAATAAGTTTAGAAATATTGCTTTGAGGACAATAAACTCGCTAAATCACCAAGTCTTTTATAAAGTAGCACAAATCAAAAACCAAATACAAGGATCTTAGATTTAAAAATATATTGCATTGCTTGTCACAAGCTTCCTTTCTCATTTACCATTCACTAGACTAATATGGGTTTCTTATTAGGATTATAGATTACTCAAACGTAAATATATAACATTTAGAAGATGCAATAGTGGCACAACTAAGTTAGGTTATGACTATCACCTAAATTTTCATTAGCCAAGAATTCATAGGATACAATGTTATTATATAAATAGAAAAAACATCAAACAAATGTATATAGATTCTTTGAAAAATGACCCATGTCTATCAACTCATGAGAAAGAGTGATACCTTACGTATCATTCCTCTCATCCTTGATTTAATATGTTTGATTACATTGAGAGTTCAAATGCACACCACACAACATTTTTAACAACATAGAGCTAGGCATGTGATCAATATAGTATGACCATTCTCTCTCTCTCTCTCTCTCTCTCTCTCTCTCTCTCTCTCTCTCTCTCTCTCTCTCTCTCTCTCTCTCTCTCTCTCTCTCTCTCTCTCTCTCTCTCTCTCTCTCTCTCTCTCTCTCTCTCTCTCTCTCTCTCTACATGTGTACGTGCATGTGTGTGTACACATGCACATATATGTACACATGTGTGTGTGCATGTGTGGTGTAAATGGTCTATAGTTCAAATGTAACTATATGCATTGCCTTCATGTATGAGGGGGTAAGGTGCCTATGAAAAAAAGGATAGGGCCACAAAGAAAGGCCTAAATTAGGATAAAGCAACGAATAAGAGAATATAAATTTCTTTTGGCAAAAAAAGGATAAGAAAGATCCCACAAATAGAATAATTTAATACTATGTCCTCAATTGGAAATTCGAAAAGTGACTTTTGGAAATACAATAGACATTGCTTCTTATATTATGTGAGTTGTACGTACACACACACACACACATGCGAAAGAAGCTAATGTAACTAGGACTAAATACAAGACACATCACATTGGGGTACTTCTTAGGGCACTTGAGAGGCAATATGCATATTAAGGAAATGTATATAGATTCTCTAAGAAATAACCCATGTCTGTCAACTCATAAGGAGGAATAATGTATTAAGGTAGAACAACTCTCATCCTTGATATAATATCCTCTATTACATTAAGGGCCAAATGCATGTTATCATCACACTACGCATCCACTCATGAAAAATCAAGAAGGATGTCAAGATTTCAATGTGCTTAGACAATGTCATTAGATTTTTATTTTATTGCTACATGTTTGCATGTCCGTTGACATGTTTATCATGTTTCTTTTTCATTTAGTGTGTTTGATACATTTCTCATATTTTTGTAACTAATAATAATCTTATTTATTATGACATGCTTGTATGAGTTCCTTTGCATGACTATTCATATTTGTATTTTTGTATATATGCACTCTCAAAAAAGATTTTAAAATCCCAAAGAGTTTCTCAAGTGTGTGACAATGTGTCTATCATGAGACAAAGACTTTTAAAAAATGAAGAACCCGATACCTATTCTGGAAACAAGACCTTTTTCATATGCTTTTGCTTAAGGAAGTGTGAAAAAGCTTAAAGCCAAATTGGTTTAAGTGGATAAAACATAAAATTATCAAGTGGGTTTCTGCTAAACTTGGTTTTGTACATCCTTTTGTGGAGTTTTTGAGTGGAAAGAACTAGATTGAATTGATATTTGATGAATAAGAGAAGACTGAATTCATTTTGAAGCCTCTTTTCAGACAATCAATCACTAAAGATTGGAAGACACGTGCTTTGGATCATAAATGCCTCTTAACTTGGATTATTCTTGGTCCAACATTGCATGTCTTTGAACCTACTACTGTAGGTATGAAGGAGAGTTCTATTTTTGTGATAGGGGAGGAGTTAGTTTTCTTCTTCTTGCAAGGTCTTAAGCTTATCCATCACTTGTATTGGGTTGAAACCTATCAAGGTTTTCAACGTTGTATTGGTCTCTTGTACTTGGACTTTTCATTGAAATACATAAAAGAGATTGGCTCCCTATGTTGTTCCACCAAACACATAAGAAATTTGGAAGATGGAAAGAGCTTCCTTCATCAAAACTCAATGGACTAATAGTTTGGGATAGTCTCAGCAATGGAACCATCCAAGGCTTCATATTAAAAATTATTGAAGATATTCAAAATTTCATGAAGATTGGGAGGATATCAAGGAGAGTTAGCTTATCTTGATTCATATTAATTCATGTTTTTGGATCAATATTTTAAGGAATAGGTCTACACAAGACGAAAACAATGTGGTTGGCCAAGACAATGTCATCCAATATAATAATTAAAATCTTTGGAGAAATTTCGTTGCCCGTTGAGAAAGAAGATAAGGATGTTTTTTTAATGTAGATGCTTAGAGAAGCTTGGTACCTTGTCATCCAAATTTCCAAAGCAAAGAATACATTTTTATTTCTAGTACTATTGGAGATGAAGGAAGATAAAAGGTACATGGATACATTTGGACTCTAAGGAAATCAATGGTTACTTTACAGTGACTATCTACTTGGAGGATGAGAATCAAATATGTTTGTCAATAAATAAAAAATGGACTTTGGGATATGTTAGAGAAGCGTTGCAAAGTTTATAAGCAACCATGCATACAAGATCCTTGTTTGAGATAAATGGTGAATTGATTGGAAAAAGGGCAGAAAAAGTGTATATGTGTTTTCAACTACCCCATGAGGGTGTTGTAAGATTTTCAAAGCATTACACTTGTTTCTTTTATGTGTCTTTTTCCATTTTCCTTTTAAGTGCTTGAGTTTATAGAAGACTAACATGCTTGGAATGAAATAGAGAGAATTGTAAAAATAAACACTTCTAAAGAGAATAAAAGAAACTCAACAAATTACCAAAACTCATCAAGTGAGTATCAATTTTTGAAGAATATAATGAGTTATCTCTATTTACAAGGGCTTTGTTTGATACATTCCCAACTAGGGTATTAAAATGTTTCTAAGGAGATGCCTTGGACTTTGGCTACCCACTTGTTGAATTGGGAAACCTCCTAGGGGGAGAAATTAATAACATATGATCCGTTGCTCGAAACAAAGGACTATAAAAGGGAAAAGTGTCTAGTTTGAAAGGACAACTAGGATTGTGACATCAAATTCCAAGTTTGGTAAACCAAGGGTGCGTTCACATGGGAGCTACGTAAAACACAAAAAGTGCAAAAAGAAAAGGGAAAAACCCCCTAGAGAGGGGTATGACATTATGGGTGGGTGGAGCAAGGATCCCATCATGGTTTAGAAAAGAAACATTTTCAATCAATCAAGTACAAAGGATATTCGCATGGGTCTATGTAAAATGGACGTACATGAATGTGTCCCCACACTTATGACTTAACCGAGGATGGTCCATAGTGTCACACTAAATATATCTTTGTACAAAAAATTTCCTAGTTGGATTGTTTAGCATTATAGAAGGCCTTGTATACCATCCATGTTCTTCCTTTTTTTTTCCTCTTTTTTTTTGCAAGTCAATATACTTTTGATCAGATTATCCATACTATCATCCTTTACAGAAGGAGCTATAGCAATCGATTACTTTTCTGTAAACTCTGTAGTCTTGCTGCCATGCACTAGAAAAGACACTGGAGTAACAGACCCAACTTGCATTCTAGCTCTGCATCTTTGTCTCTTCATAGGCATTAGGACGGCATCTTTGATATCCTATCAAACTATCGTTAAGCCTTGCTCTCTTGTCTTGTCTTCAAAAAATTGCTCCAAACTTGGCTAGAAAGCGAGGTCATCAACTCATAGAAATAACTCAACTTTCTTTTGTTCTAGTATTGCTTGCTTTGTAGCATTCAATTGGTCATACAAAAGCTCAAACTCTCATAAGAGCTCAATTGCAATTGGGCTTTTGGACCCATTCTCTGAAATTTCTTGTAGTAACCAATCCGGAATCTTTAAGAAAGGATTCTTCTTTCATGGTTTCCTTAAATTCATCCCACTCAACCTCCTTTACATAAATCTCTATGATTTGTGATTTCAATGTACGTAGGAACACAAATACAAACAAAATATTGACTCGTCCTGTGTGTAAGTACCCCAAAGAATTCCAATTTTGCAACATAAAACTTCAAATACTCAAATAATCTTCGTCCATCAAATAGATTCATCTAACTCGCAACAACATGTTGCAATGCTTAGAACACAATATACTCTTGTTTTGTAGAGCTTGTAGACTTTGTTGTTGTTCTCTCTACTATAAATATATATTGAAGGCTTATAGTACTTGTCAAACTTCATAATCAGAAGCACTTGTAGATCCTACAGCTGAAAATCTTGAAAAACGTGTAGCGTCTCCCATCTTTGTTAAATCGAGGTCAGCTTTTCACGCTAGGTTTAGCAAATTTTGGGGGAGGAAAAATATCAAGCCGTAAACCACTGGGGTTCAAGAGATAGACAGTTAGACTAAAGAATCAAAAGAATCAAAAACACACTATGTATTGCTCTTTGATAAATTCTGTACAGTGTAATCACTCTCTTGAGTTACAAACTCTATGTCTAAGGTAATGGCTTAGGAAAAACTCTATCAAGATGATTGCTTGACCACTTTGTGCAATCTAAAAACTCTTGTGATAGTAATAAATGAAAGATTATACTTTATACACTAACCAAAATAACCCTGAATGCACCATGGATAACCTGGATGCACTTCAATCCACTCTCTCTATTAAAAACTTGTCACAAACTCTTGTTTACAACAATAAATCTCTTCCAAAATCTCCCTTGCAGTAGTAGGTGACCCTAAATACAAATCTACTCCTAATTGGGTACGCCCTAGCAAGCCTTTTCAGGCAAATGGCACTTGTTAAGTGGTAGAATCACTTCAATCTACAATATCTTTACATAAGATAGCTCTATTGATTACCTAGACCTTCATACATCAACCTATGCATCTTATATAGACATTGATTGCCCTACTTTCCGTGCTAAAAACATAGGTTTTTACCTTCTATGCCTTACTTTTTACTTTTCCATATTTTCATTTTTGTTTTTGTGTAGGCCCTAAGCTTGGTCGCAACTTGTTTCGGCCAAACTTTGTCATAAAAACTCTAAATAAGGTTGTCTACGTACTAAAAATGATCGGAATCAACCTGATCTCTAAATTTAGATAGAATTGTGAAAATCCTCTCAAAATAGTTAAAATATTTTTTTTTTAAAAGCATGTCACTTTTTTATATTTTTGGGCTTGGACGACTTGTGATACTCAAGATAAGTCCTCACATGTATTTTAATCCACCCAAAGTTGTCATTAAGTGTGTAGGAATTAGTAATCAATACTTTTGGATTGCAACAAGAGAATGTTCATCTTGAAACACCAACATTAGAATCAGCAAAGGTAGCCAAGAAAGAACACAAGCACCATTCAGACACATAGTTTCCCATGGAAATTACTATCAAGCAACTAGAAAAGGAGTTCAAACATGGGGGATAATTGCACCTATGTATGATGAGGATAATCGAAGAGGAACTAGTGATCCAACAAATAATCTAGACAATAGGACATTAAAGGGTGAGAGAGATCCTAAGAAAATTTTAAGATGTTATGCGAGACAGATTGCCTCTAATTTTATCATCCTACAGGAGTGTAGATCACACGATTGATCTTCTACTGGGAGTCCAACCTCCAGCTTGTCCTACATATAGGATCACTGGTACAAAGCTAGCAGAGCTCAAAAGACAACTTACAGAAATGGAAACTTCGAGTCACATCTAACCCAATAGGTCGCCTTATGGCACACCATATTATTTGTAAAGAAAAAGAATAGATCTCTCAGACTATGTATAGATTATAGAGCTCTCAACAAAGCTACAGGAAGGAATTGATACCCAGTTTCAATAGCAAATGAACTTCTGAACCCCAGCTACAAGGGGCAAGATACTTTAGCCAAATTGACTTGAGGTCAAGGTATCATCAAATCTACATTGCCAAAGGAAATGAGGAGAAGATGGCATTCTGGAATAAATATGGAAGCTATGAATGGCTAGTTATGCTAGAAGGGCTCACCAATGCTCCAGCAACCTTTTTGTGAGATGCCCCCCTTCCCTTGGTATTCATTGTTGATATGTAATCCAACAGAAAAAGAGGTGGTCGGCAAATGTATTGCCTTCTTGTGGTAGCATTTTTGGTCGAGAAGAGCCCATGGGACTATTCAAGAAAGTGGTTTCGAGTATTACTGCATCAGCCTTCTCACTACAAGATATAGTCCTCATATCGATATTCAAAGAGACAAAAATGTTCATCAAAAAATTACCCCCGTCGTCGCTAAATGTGTCCATATTAGTGTCTCCATAGAATCGTCGCTATTGGTGTCGCTATCAAAATCGGTATTTGCATCGTTATTTGCATCGAGTATTTGTATATCGCAAATACCAATGCCAATTGCGACAGTTTGTGACACATATTGCGATGTCAATAATGACATGTGTAGATAAATTTGCGACACTAATAGTGATGGTTACAATGATGCAAATACCCGACGCCAATAGTGATGGTTTGTGACGCATATTGCGACGTCAATAGCGACGCGTGCAGATAAATTTGTAACACTAATAGCGACGATTATAGAGAAAAATATTTGTGGGCAAAAAAGAAAGCAAGAAAAACAAAAGAAAAACTTACAAAGTCCTCCAGATAAGTCGTGTGGCCGCCGCCACTCCCAAGATGATGGACCACCCCTACCTCCAATCGTGCCCTCACTGCCTCGCACTGCTGTCTCCAATGTCCCAAAGAATCTATAGCCTCCTCCCTGAGTCTTTGCCAATCATCTGCATTGAGCCACTCGGGCTTCAAGACACTACTCTTGAGTACCTTGTATGCGTCCAATCATCTGTGTGACGTATACACACGCATGCACTCTATCATCCAGCCTATGGAAAACCTCTCTATCGCGGTGGGTACCAAAAACTCCTCATGCAAGGATGCTATTATCTAGTCCTTGCTCCCCTTGGGTGTGTTCTTCCAATGGTCCAAGACGTTGTGCCAAAAAACTTGTTGGCATAACTCTTTCATACGAGTCATCACCCTCATCATTCATGATCATGGCTCTTGTCTTGTCATCTACAAGGTATCCATACCCCTCTAGGGTATGTCTAAGATGTGTCCTCTTCCACCTACGATCGCACTCTTGGGCATAACTAAGAGACCCCTGTATATCTAGTGTACCCACAGGGGAGGTATCTCTCAGAGTAGCACCCATAGGTGTGCCACTTGTGGATAGCTAAGCAAAAGCTGGAGTCACTGGAGTAGACATTCCCATAGGTGTGACAATTCCTACGGGTGACTCAACTCCACCAAAATGATGAGACGAAGACACTGCATTGGTGCCTCCACAACAATCGCCTGAGCAAACCTACATGAGAGCGAGGAGTAATACATGTATCTCGAGCCGACCTTGAGCTCATTGTATCCACATCTCCGCAACATCCCCCCAAACCACTCCCTCCATCTGGCCCAAGTCTAGAGTGTCAGTCTCATCTACTCAAAACTGAAGCATCAGAGTGTGCCAATGCAGATCTAACGAAACGGCCTGATGGTGTCTGAGACACCTCCTGGTCCTACTATATCTCTGAATCGAGCCATCTGATCTGGAGATATACTTATAAATATATCCTGCAATTCCTTGTTGCTTATCTCTCGACTCAACGTGCTCTCAAAAATATCATCAAATGTCACTTGCATAGACAAAAATTGATGCTAGCATAATCAATATAAAGATTCAAGCAACTCACGATAATATAACTCTGAAAAAAATGATATTACTTAAAATGCATATTGTAGAGTACCCTTATAAGTGATTCATCAATGAATTGTGTAGACGGATGCTGCAAGTATGATGTAGCCTATGGTGTCATGTTAATCTCCTAGCACAACTCCACATAGACTGGAAGGTCGATAGATAGGTCACCACAAAAGAATGAGTCCACCTCATTCTCAAAGAATTCTTGGCCTCCTGTCTTTTCGTCATCGTTACCCGATTCTACCTCCTCTACACGCTCCAAGCCATCTTCGACCTCCATCCCTTGTAATATCGACCCCTCCATCTGCATACTGTCCTCATCTACGCTGGAAACATTACTTTCATCATACACTTTTACACTTCGGGGAGTTGAAGGCACAACATACCACCATCGAGGTTGTCAAGGGTTTGGATAGAAAATTACTTATTCAAAATTACATACAAGAGAGATTCAACATTTGTGACATATATCATGTCGTAATAAAATTTAAAAAAATAGTTCATGCACCTGCTCACAATGGGCCGGCAAGACTAACGTATCGCGCAAATCTATCCATCCTTTTTTTAATCTATTTTGTAGAAATCTAGATGGATCTCGTCAAACGATTGCCCTGGCTCCTTCTAGTACCACTTTGAACCACGACACATCGAATATGATCATGAACCGCGGCATCTCCTCCATGCCCTCGGGATATCAAATCGATCGATGGCGCATACTGCATCAAGATTCTGATCACGCTTCTTCATAATCTCTCCTAGCTTGCTCATACCTAGCAAGCCACGTCTCCATGGATGCATAGTGCAACATACAAAAATGATTCACTTTCTCCTCCATTATAGCATCCATCCTTTTTTCTACCCCATTTTCAACCACCACATCTTCGGTCACTCTATCATTGTCCTTCAACAACCATAGCATACTTTTGTCTGAATCTTGCATTAGTAGCCACTCTGAAATATACACTAACGCCTTAGATACCAATCAACCTTCAACCATGCTACCTTTTGACTGTGCTCGTTTTCCTACAAAGCCTTTCAGGGTTTTCATGAAGCACTCCAAGAATAACATCCATTGCGTATGGAAAAGTCCCACAATCTACACTTCATCTACAAGATGCACTAGGAGGTGGGTTTGTATCATGAGCATGCTAGTGGGCAGGTACTTCTCAAAGAGACAAACCGTCTCCACTACTCCCCGCCTTGCAGATTCAATAGAGGATGTCTTGATCTCCTTCTATGATATCCATTGCATTAAATTTGACAACCTATAAATCACCCCACGTATTTCTGGATTAAGGCATCTTGCGATCGTGATTGATAGTATAAACTGCCACAAATGAAGAAGCATTATGAACACCGACTAGACTCCAAATAGCAAAATATGCAAGCCACTTACAATCCATTCGTAGTACAAACCTGACATATCTTATATCAATCATGGGATTTTAGCCCTGATAGTTGGTCGTCTTTAGAAAAAGTGAATTTAAGAGAATGCATCATACCCGTCGAAGTGCGAATAGACATGATAATTTGCTTCACAATGTACTCTTCTTTAGTGGAAAAAACCCAAGGAGTGCGAGGTAGCTACAAGTGACCATCAACACTCGACTGTGGCCAAAGAGCCTCTATCTTGCCTACCTCCTTCAAATCCATTCGTGCCCCTATAGTGTCTCTCTTTCCTATGATGTGGTCCTACAGTAAGCTGCCCACTTTCTTGAAAATATGCATGGGATCGATATGTAAGTGGTTCCAATACGGAAACTTGTAGAAAACCAAGAACCATCGCATTCCATTAGGATGCGACTTTGTGTGGACCATTTTCAACTCGTACCAGCTTTGGGTGCTATGATAGCCACTTGCCTTAAAATAGAATTTTCAGTGAGAGTTATGGCATACTATATGGTTACACTTGGTAGATGGCATTGGGATGCCATCAAGGGTATCATGAGGTATTTGAAGGTCGTTCATTTGTACTAGAGGTCGTCCAAGAAAACCTTCCCTCAGTTCATGACCGTTCGACAAGAAAGAGGCATGTCCTTGATATACCATCTTCTTCATGGTTCGTGACCTTTGAGAGTCTCACACAATGGACATGCATGATAATCTGAGATAACTAAACCTGTCCCAACACCTCTATTTAGTGAACACAAACTTGAGGTTTGTGACCTTCGGGAGTCTAACTATGGTCCACACAATGGACATGCATGATAACCTGAGGTAACCAAACATATCCCAACACCTCTATTTAGTGAACACAAACTTGAATGAGCTATGATAGATATGACCAACGAGAATGAAAACTTACTTACCTGAGTACTCCCCAAATCCCTAAAATTCATGCATGGTCCACATGAGAGTGGCTCGTATATTGGCGGACCGTTGACCATTGCGCTTGCTCATATCTTCCACGGCGACCCCCTCCTCCCATAAAATCTTAAGCTCATCGACTAATGGACGAAGATAGACGTCTATATTCTTGACTTTGTAGCGACCAAGAACGAGTAAGCTAAGAATCAGGTGTCCTTTCTTCATAGAAAGCCATGGCAAGATGTTGTAAATAATAAGGAAAACATGCCATACACTATAAGAAATTGAGCAGAGACCGACTAGATTTATGCCATCCATAGCAAGACCGAGCTGAAGATTCCTTGGCACTCATGCAAAGCCTAGAAAGGCAGAGTCAATGTGGCTCTATGCATGTAAATCCACTAATATTCGTTGGACTCTATCCATGGATCTATTCTATGCATGCCACGTTATCAAGCTCGCCATGCCTCACGTAAGAAACATGTGACATATACAGGTGATAAGTGAAAAGTGTCTAAGAACTTTCTAAGGGATGGTTTTCCCTTGCAAGTCCTCTCAATACATGTGAGCACCACACTTTGGACATGTCTCCATAGTTTTGTACTCTCCTCGAAACAACATGCAATTGTTGACACATGTATAGATGCTATTGTATCCATACCAAGCTTTTGTAAAACATATCATGCATCATCACGAGACTCAGGCATGGTATTTCCAACTGGCAATATACGATACTTTAGCAACTTGAAAAGAAATCATAAAACACCTTGAAAAAGCACAATTATTTTTTATAATGGTGCCAAAAAGAAATCAACGAAGCGTATATAGAGGGTACCTGAACAACTCGGTCACACTCCCATCGCTCCACCCATATTTTTCTTGCACACTTAGGAGTGCAAGCAATGTCTTTAAGCAAGATACTCGGCACCTATCATATAATGGTATGGATACTTCCTCTCTTAGCAGATCAAATGTCTCGATATCCATGGGTGCATCGATCATTGCCTCCATCTCAAGCTCCAAGATTGTAGGAAAATCTAAAAGGCTACCTGTCTCATATGGTATTGACGATGTAGACTTGGTCGTGCCTTCCAAGTGGTGGATTGGCTCAGGCACTCTATCCATCGCACGCCCACAAACTCTTCTAACTGGCCGCAATAGGTGCATTCGTCCTTGGAATGAGATATCACCTACTTGTATAAATATTATGACCATGTCTAATGTCTTTGAGATGTTTTTGCATATGATATTCAATTAGTTTGCGAAAATAATATAAGGCATGATTGATACACATTTTTATTACCGTTTGCTCAAAGTCTAAGATCACATGATCAATGATTTCCGATTGAAACTCGCCGAAGCGCTGTACGTGTTCTATAGACAAGTGACGCTTTCATCTAATTGCCAACTTGCATTGAGAGCAAGGACACAGGACACGACACGCTGATTAAGATACGCCTCGCAATCTTGAACATCACGACCATCATCGTTTTTCATGTTTTCTATATTACCACAAACAATTGGTTTTCGTTCTCATTCTCTTTTTCTTTCTTAATTTGTTTGAGAATGAATTTCTTCTCTTGTAACTCAACAAAATTAGCGTCAACTAAAGTCTTGGTTTTCTCCCCCTTTCTTTGCACCTTTATTTGCACTCTTCATTTTATATTCTCTCCCCCTTCTCTTTCTTTCTCTCTCTCTCTCTCTTTCTTTGTTGCCCTTCTCTTTGTTTCTCTCCACCCCCTTGTGTTTTCTCACTCATTCTCCTCTCTCTCTCTCTCTCTCTCTCTCTCTCTCTCTCTCTCTCTCTCTCCATTTCTTTGTTATCTTTCATGTTTACTCTCTCTTTCTCTCTCTCTCTCTCTCTCTCTCTCTCTCTCTCTCTCTCTCTCTCTCTCTCTCTCTCTCTCTCTCGTTCTCTCTTCCTTTTTCTTTCTTCTTCTCTCTCTCTCAGTTCCTCTCTTTCTCCCTCAATGCACCTCATTCTCAAGAAAAACAAACAAAAAAAATGAAGAAAGAATAAGAACAAACCAAGAGGATGATGGATTTTTTGTCTCCTCTTCGCGACAAACCCTCTCTTTGTTTCTTTCCACCCCTCATTTTTTCTTGCTCATTCTCCTCTCTCCCTCCCTCTCTCTCTCTCTTTAAACTAGCTAGAAATCATGGCTAGAAATCTATAAATCTAAACTTACTAATTGTAAATAAACCTACTAACTTACTAATCATTGATCAATAATCTATAACAATTTAAACAATACAAACCTCTCTCTCTCTCTCTCTCTCTCTCTCTCTCTCTCTCTCTCTCTCTCTCTCTCTCTCCCTTAATCATGGATCAGTAATCTAAACATTTTAAAGCAAAGTATCTAACTAAACTAACTAACTAATAGATAAATCTATAAATATATCACCCCCTCATGTTTTCTCACTCATTCTTCTCTCTCCCTCCCTCTCTTTATCTCTTTAAATCAGCTAGAAATTATGACTAGAAATCTATAAATCTAAACTTATTAATTGTAAACAAATCTACTTACTTACTAATCAATTATTTAAACAGATAACAATTTAAAAAATACAAACCTCCCTCTCTCTCTCTCTCTCTCTCTCTCTCTCTCTCTCTCTCTCTCTCAATCATTGATCAATAATCTAAACAATTTAATGCAAAATATCTAACTAAACTAACTAACTAATAGATAAATCTATATTCCTGAACTATACAAACCTCTCTCTCTCTCTTCTTCTCCCTCTCTCATTTCCTCTCTTTCTCTCTCAATGCACCTCATTCTCAAAAAAAACAAACAAAAAAAAGAAGAAAGAACAAGAACAAGCCAAGAGGAGGATGGATTGTTCATCTCCTCTTCATGACAAAACCTCTATTTGTTTCTCTCCACCCCCTCGTGTTTTCTCACTCATTCTCCTCTCTCCCTCCCTCCCTCTCTCTCTTTCTTACATTATTTGTTATCTTTCATGTTTCTTCTCTCTCTCGTGCTCTCTTCCTTTTCCTTTCTTATTCTCCCTCTCTCATTTCCTCTCTTTCACCCTCAATGCACCTCATTCTCAACAAAAACAAACAAAAGAAAAGAAAAAAGAACAAGAACAAACCAAGAGGGAGAAATGTACTCACCACGATGGTGACCGCAGCGGTGGTAAGAAGCTCTCCTTCTCTCTCTTTCTCTCTTCCTCTCCCTCTCCCTCCCAAAGGCACGACTTTCACTCTTTGCAGCAAAATGCCATGCTCTCGGATTTCACCCGCTTTTCTTTCTCCGACTACCATTGCTATTTGCATTGCATTTGCGACGCAAATAGTAACGCCGCTAATATGCATCTCAATTGTCCATCGCTATGCCCTTATATCCTTGTAGTGCCTTGGAAGTGCAAGTGTTATATAAAGTTGCATCAATCTCTTTGTGAAAGAGAGTCACATGGTGGAGTGATTCTATCGACTCACTTGGTGGCTTTATTAAGGTAGCAATCAACTTGTGGCTATTCTAGAATATCTACACTACTTTGGCTAACTAAAGTGGTCGTGTTGTGTATTAGAGGATGTGGCATTTCTATAAAACTTAGTGAAGCTTACGTAGTGATAACTAATGGTGGGTCTTTGGAAGAGTGAAAATAATATCATCATAGTATTCAAAGCTTAATAGAGTAGAATTTTTCATGTAAGAGGAAGAGATCTTCATCTAGAAGGTGGGCATATCATCTCGATGTAGACTACTCATACCAAGTAATACATTTGTATTTAAGGGTTCAATATTTGAACCTTTTAGGTTTTCAATTATATTCTCAAAGACACTTGTCATATTCTCAAACCATAAACTACATTACTTTTTGAAAGAAATATTTGGTGTATGGTATTTATTTTTCGTATGAGATATGGCCATTCGTCTACTTTAAGGAGTTGTATGGATAATGTTTGGTGTTGACGAGTGAATAATTGTTATTGGATTGCCTTAAAGTATGGGATTTCTTGGTGAAGGTTGGGTGATTAATCATTTGCATACATTGTTGAGTCCTATGTCTTGTGATGTTTATGAGTGGGTTGGAAAATAAAAGAGAGTTATTAAAGTGATTGCTTCATTCCATACAATGCCTTCTTTAACTTACATACATAATGCGGGTATTTAGGATTCACGTACCCTTCAGGCTGATCCATGTACACTTCCTCTTCTAAATTCCCATTCAAGAATGCAATTTTCACACCCATTTGATATAGTTTCCAGTCATATATAGAAGCCGAAGCAATCACTTATCTCACTGTAGTCATCTTTGCCACTGGACTAAATGTCTCCTCATAATACAACCCATCTGTTTGTGCATAACCCTTTGCAACTAGCCTTGCTTTATACCTTTCTAGAGAACCATCCGATTTGCACTTTGTTGAGATACTTGCAATCACACCTACTCTAGTCCCTTTGTATAGGACAGCTAGGCTAGGAAGATGCAATCCATTCTAGGAAGAGAGACAAAATCCCACATGCACAGTGGATGTTAATATATAATGATGTACTTGAACTATCACTTTCATATGATGATAATGCAATAGTACTTGTCTCTTATGCCAAGTGTCTATGTCATTGTTATCCATACACAAGATTGTGTTTATGAGTTCAAGTCTCAATCTTGAAACCTAATTCACTTGTGTAACAATTGTCTACATTGTCATGTCAACATGAGTTGTGTCTTTATCTTCCATCCTCCATAGCTGTTGCCTTTTGTCATGCTCTAGATCTCGCATATCTGACATGGTATCAGAGCACAGCTAAGCATGGCTTAGCTCTCCTCTACTCTCTCTCAGCTCATCTTAACCTCAGGTCAGCTCATGGTTCCACTTCTCACCTCCATCTCTACTTGACCTTCCCTGGCAGCCATAACCAACCTTCACCCTGCCTGCCTCAAGCTCTTGGATCTCTCTCCAGAAGTCATATCTCAACATGCTCTCTTCTAGACATTTGTTCCTTGACTCCCAAAGCTTCTCTGTATCACTTAAGAGCTCGAGATTGGCCACTCCATAACTCAGCATTGACAATTTTCTCAATCTCTGCCCTTTGTCTGCCATAGGCAAACTGGACCTGCAGTACTTGGAGCCTCCATAACTTTCTCTAAAGTACGTATCTCTTCACGCTTTCTTCTGAGAATATCCTCTGCACTCCTAGGCGCAACTGCCCAGCATGAAAAGTACCAACATTGTGCGTCGTACGGCTCACAATTGCTGATCTCCCCAAACTGGCACAGATTTTCACAAACATCTGTTCGTACCATCTGCGCCATCAGCACGCGATGAATTTCAACCTGTGACCATGGGGCTTTGGAAGGCTATGACATCCATGTAAAAATTTTGGGAAATGATCAAGTATATAGCCCACACAGAGAAAAAAAACTAGGCAGCTACAGAAAACCTAACACAGTCCACCATAGCTTTGAGCTTCAAGCTCAAAAAATCCATCAGTTTCTCTCTCCTCAAGACTCAACAAAGCCCTTGCCACTCTAATTTGATCAGCTTTCCCATCAAATCATCAAGGAGGGGAGATCTTGAACATTTGAAAGAATTGAAGACTAAGCCACCATAGCCACTTTAATTCAAGCTTCTTCCTTCACTTCAAGCTCTTGCTTCCTCTCAATCAACTGAAGCATTTGTTACTCAGATCTACTGTCCCAGCATCAAATCAAGGAAGGGAAGAACTTGGAAAGATCTACAAAGGATCAAAGACCCGAACAGGAAGATTCAAGCTCAACATCAAGTCGGACATAGTGTGTTTTCACACTACCATTACTTGTGTCTCTTGACACATTGTAATCTGCTCTTTCACTTGTAAAATCTGAGAATCTTGGAACTGGTTTGCTACTGCTCCAGCTCTCTAGCATGGAAAAAGACTCACAGATAGCTCGGTTCAAGGGAGTTGGGTTTCACACCTGGCAAACCCACATTAAGCTCATCTTGATGAAGAAGGGTCTCTGGGCCATCACAAATGGCAAAGAAACCTCGGGGTGTGGACCTTGCAGCTACTTGGCAAAAGAATGATGACAAAGCCCAGGCCATTATCAAACTGGAGCTAGACGACAGCTATATCCACCATGTGGATAACTGTGAGACCTCATAGGATACATGGAAGAGACTTGACACCTTGTTCGGTGCATAGTCTAAATCATCAAAGTATGGTCTCCTGATTGATTTTTTCAGGCTTGAAATGAAGTCCAGCACATCACTTGCTACACATCTAAATTACATGGAAGGATTTCTAACCCAACTCTTACAAGAATCAACATTAAAATGGAAGAAGATGTTTGCATTGGTGTTCTACTTAAGGTTTGCCTCTTGAATATAATAATGTATCAATAACTTTAATCAACATGCCAAATCCTGAACTTGTTGATATCCAAGCATCATTGTTAGAAGAGAAAAAGAAGCTAAAAACTAAGGAAGAACCAAGTACCTCTAGAGATGAGCATGCATTATATGTTGGCAACACGTACAAAGGCAAGAAGGATCAGCTCTTATGTGACTTATGCAAAAGGACCAGACACACCGAGAAGTTCTGCCATGCAAGAAAGAGGTCCCAAAAGGCCTATCTAGTTGCAGTCCAAGAAGAAGAAGAAAATGGAGCAAAGGAAGAAGAAGAAGAAGACCACCAAGAGAAGGACAAACCTCATCAATCCTTCTATTCAAATAGACTTTTTTAGTTTTGTGTTTCCTAGTCCTAATGTCTCAAACATAAACTTGTAAAACTCCTCAGTTATCCTTATACTACAACCTTTGTACACTTTGTAAGGCCCCTGCTACAGCCTCTGGATATCCATCATGTTTGTGGTACCCACACTTAGCCTTTTCTGTGATAGCCTCAAGTGTTTTTCCATGTTTATGGTGTGCCCATACTTTGCAAGTGTTGCTTTTACTAAATCCTCTACACACTTTGT
This sequence comes from Lygodium microphyllum, assembly GCF_053477565.2. Taxonomy (NCBI): domain Eukaryota; kingdom Viridiplantae; phylum Streptophyta; class Polypodiopsida; order Schizaeales; family Lygodiaceae; genus Lygodium; species Lygodium microphyllum. Next base: position 111,709,052 of record NC_141139.1, read on the forward strand.
ACTTTTGGTTGTGATTGAGGAGGGGTGTTGAGATACTTGCAATCACACCTACTCTAGTCCCTTTGTATAGGACAGCTAGGCTAGGAAGATGCAGTCCATTCTTGGAAGAGAGACAAAATCCCATATGCACAGTGGATGTTAAGTGCTACCAAAGAACTCTATATAATGATGTACTTGAACTATCACACTCATATGATGATAATGCAATAGTACTTGTCTCTTATGCCAAGTGTCTGTGTCATTGTTGTCCATACACAAGATTGTGTTTATGAGTTCAAGTCTCAATCTTGAAACATAATTCACTTGTGTAACAATTGTCTACATTGTCATGTCAACATGAGTTGTGTCTTTATCTTCCATCCTCCATAGCTACCACCTTTTGTCATGCTCTGGATCCCGCATATCTGGCACACTTGACTTTGTACACCCATTTGCAACCAATTGATTTATTTCCATGAGGTAACTGCACTAAATCCCAAGTATTGTTTTCCTTCAATGCATCCATCTCCTCATCCATAGCTTGTCTCCATTCCTTGCTTTCCACTACTTCCTCAAAGTAAGTAGGTTCCACATGCTATACATAAGAAACCATATAAGAAAAATGCATCTTCATGAACACATTATATGTCAATCTATCAATAGGATATCTAACCCTTTCAAATCTCCTCAACTGAGGTGCACTACTTGGAGTCTCAACCATTCTTGCATGTGGTGGTACATATTTTCCTACACTTCTAGTACCCCAGAGTTTTTACATGAGGAATGCCATACTCATTATCAATAGATTCATCCTCTGAACTTTCAGTCATAGGCCTCTAGCCTTTTGCAATTTTTGCACTCTTTTGTGAACTCCTCACTCCATGGACTATAGCTACCACTGCTTTCTGCATTCTCCTAACGTCCAGACATATCTTCTAAGTGCTGATTTCCAAACTTACAATTTGCTGAAATTTTCTTCCTGTGAGCATCATCATCACTATTATCATAAGAATCCAAGTCCACTGCAATCTTGGGCTTGTACCATGATTCATACTCACTAAATCTGGCATCCCTGCTTATGTAAACTTCCTTCATCATTGGATCATAGCATTTGTAACCCTTCTTCTCATTAGGGTATCCAAGAAAGATGCATTTTATAGTTGTTGGCTCCATCTTCTTCCTCAAATAATCAAGAACATGAACATAACAAACACATCCAAAAACCCTGAAGTAGGCAACAGTGGGTGTCCTACCATACATCTTTTCATACAGTGATACATGATGAGTCAGTGTTGTAGGTGTCGTGCTCATGATATATACTGCAGTATGCACCACCTCTACCCAATATGTCAATGGCATATTCATTTTGTTCATCATTACCCTAGCAATCTCTGCAATGATACGGTTCTTCCTTTCTGCCACACCATTTTGCTGAGATGTGTACCTACATGTCACCTGTCTTTCGATTCCATGATCTCACAAAAAATTTGAAAATTCATATGACCTGTACTCTCCTCCATTATCAAACCTCAAACATTTTATGTAACAACCAAACTATTTTTCAACCATCGCTTTAAACTCCAAAAATCTTTCAAACGCTTCACTTTTATTCTGCATGAAATACACCTGTCATTCTGCTAAAGTCGTCAATAAAAGTGATATAAAACTTGCATCCCCCACTTAATGAGACATTCTGACATGGACCCCAAAGATCATAATGCACCATTTCCAAAGGATAATTGTTGATTCTCCCCCTCTTTGGAAATGGTAATCTAGCTTGCTTGCCAAACTGACAAGCCTCACATACATGATTATAATTAACATAACCAAAATGGGACAAACCATGAATCACATGTTTATTTTGCATTTGTTTCAATCTTTGTAGGTTTACATGACCAATTCTCCTATGCCATAATTCAACATCCTTATCTTGAGCATACCCACTTTCAACATACACAAAATTCTGAATGATGGGAGTACTTGCATCTAAGGCAAATAACATGCCTTTCTTCTTTCCTTTTGCAATCAATCTACCAGGCCTTCCATTTCAAAATTCCTCAATGAAATATCCATATCTATTGAATCTCACCTCCATTCCTTGGTTGTCCATTTGACCAACTGATGCTAAGTTCTTAGTTGTAGGTACATTCAATACATCCCCAAGCTTATTTTCAATTCCATCTCTAGTGACAAGTGGCACACTACCAATATGAGAAATTTTATGCAAAGTATCATCCCTAGTAGCCACATATTCTTCATTTTGCATTTGTTGTTTTGTGTCAAACCACTCAACATGATGAATCATGTGATTTGTAGCCCCTAAGTCCAAAAACCAATCATCCTCACTGGGAGGGTGTGTCATGCTTCCTAATATGTGTTCCATGGCAAATAAATGGCCTCTAGCAAAGCCACCTCTAGGTCCATAACCTACACCTCCGTAGCCACCTGCATAATGGTTATATTGAGTCCTTCCTTGACCCCTAGGCATAGCATTCCGCTTATGATAACATTCTTTTTCAAAATGTCCATAGTATCCACAATAATTACATGCACCATCTCTATGTGGAGGAGTAGATCGTCCTCTACCTCTAGAGTAAGATCTTCCCCTACCTCTAGGCATGAAACCACCACGACCAAAGGTACCTCGATCACATGCAAAGCTATCACCATCATGGCCACAAGATAATCCTCTAGCTCTAGATGGGTTGCCATGCCCTCTTTGATGATAAAAGACACTATCTCCACCTGCATTCTTGCTACTGGTAGATGTATTCAAACCCAACTTTATTTCTTCTGTAAGTAGCAAACCAATCAATTCTTCAAATTTTGGCATAGAGCCTCCTCTAATTGAAATAGAGGTATCCAAAGATTTATATGCTATGCCAAGTCCATTAAGAAACCAAGTCATCATCATCCACTGGTGCATTTATAGATGCAAGATTTTCTACAATATGTTTGATCTTTGCAACATAGTCACTGATAGTGCGGTTTCCTCTCCATGATCCATGCAATCTTTGCTTAAGTTGTGTCTTCCTTGCCTCTATACAAGTCCCATACATTTTCTCAATGATCTCCCATGCCTCTTTACAAGTGTGTTTGCCTTCTTGATATGAGAAATCAAAGTCTCTGATATGCATATAGAGATCCAATGCAAAACTTTTATATTCTTTCCAATCCAATCCTTGTATGCCTTCTTTTTCTCTTCCATGGGCTCCTCAAGAAGCTCTTAACATGCATCATCACATGTAATGAGGTCCCAAAGACCTCTCCCCATTAGAAAGTTCTCCATCTTGAATGACCAGGCACTATAGTTGTCCTTGGTTAATTTATCTCCAACAATCTGGGTAATTTGAACTGTGTCTCACATTTTGATGGCTGCAATTTCAAAAAAACAAAAAATATTTGATGTCCCAATCGAGCATTCAGCAACATGAACCAATCCACTGCCTCAAATGGTCAGCCTGAGACCAAAAAGAGCACCAAAATGCCCAAAAATTCATGCAAATTCCCTTCCAAGAGAATGGATGCTATACATAAGCTCAAATGATGTCATATACATTCATACATGATACCCATACATCATACATTGGGTGTCCAATAGGAACCATCCAAAACAGAGCTCAAATGATGCTCATGTGACACAAAAAGCATCAAATATGAGCTTAAAATCAACCAATTTTGTTGCTATTTTTCTACATTTTTTTGTCCGGGGAGTGAAGTTCCAGTCAAGCTGAAGCTATACAAATTTTTTTGGAATTTTTTTGCAATTTTTGGGCCTCCAAAATGATACCCGTAAGTTACGTAGAAACCTGCCTTATTGACTTTCAAACATCCAATTCAACTCTGCAGCAATGTGAAATCTCTAACAGTGAACCAGTTCAAAGAATAACTAGGTCATGGACACTCCACTGTGAATGTAGCTCCTAAAAATAACCAGTTTTGAATGTCCAAAGTGAACACAATGCACTTATTAATTATAAGCCTTAGTGTTTAAGGCTTACTAAAGCTTATCCAAAAGGAAAAGGAAATCAATGTGAGCTGACGGTGACCATTCATGGCACCAATTTTCTGACTCAATCCGTGATGCTGCTTTTCTCTTCACGAACCGAGCAATGACAATGTCCTCTGCACAGCTTGTTCGTGCACGCAAGTTTGAACCTCACGATTGACTATCTTATGGGATTGTGAGGGGTTGCGAGGTGGCGACAAGGATGGATGTTCTTTTCCTTCAAGCTCTGCAAGAAGTCACAGTTGAAAGGCAACCAATATTACTCCTTATCGACACTATAGAGCTCCCTCTATCGCCTTGCTGTGGCCTCGGGGCTACCTTTGGACCATGCCGTCAAGCAAGCCTTATGAAAATTGATCCTTGCAAACCCCTGCCTGACTTTGCAGGGTCTTGCCGGTCCTTCTTCTCCCACAATTTTGTCTACGACTCTTCCATATAGCTCCACGCAGATGCGGAGCAAGTAGGCATTTGCATCATGGGGACTGAGCAACTACGTGGAAGTTACATTGGCAAATATGACTTCAAGCATTCGAATTCTCGATTGTATAATAAAGAATCTCGAGTCATAAGGTCTATTAGTAAGCCAATCCTCTTGTCCACAAAAGCCAGGTTGTGGAGCTTCAAGCTCTTAGTTCCTTAGTGAATGATTTTCTCTCTCATCTATCACAGACATAGATGGTTTCCTCTTCCTCATTTCCAACCTCATTTGGCTTATCAAATGCATCTAGTGTGGACTTCAATTGCCCCCAAATCTGAGCTTTAATAGCTCATCCAATCCATAGACCTATTGCGGGTGATTTAGGTAAGGATTTATACCTGATTTTGATGGCGGACATCAAGCATTCATTCCGATGTAGACCTCAATTTGGCAAGCTCCTTGCTCCAATATTTTATCCCCGTGCTTATGCTCTAATACCGATTGAGAATAGATGAGAAATTCAACAGAAATGCACAAAATCAAATCTAAGATCTACATTGGAGAAAAGTTTTGCTCCCTATAGTCAATCTAGGGGGTAGGGGACTTATTCTTGACTGTGACTTGATTTAGCCCTTTATAGTCTATGCATAGTCTGTGGTTCATCCTTCTTTTTAGGGAGTTGATCTAGGAGCTCATCAATCTAGGGGATAGGGTACTTATTCTTGACCAACCCAAGAGTGTCGCACACGCCTATCGGCCCAAACAACGGCCATCACCACAACTAGCATCATCCAACCAACTCAACCCGCCGCTCTGCAGCCTAGCTGACTGCAGCAGCATAGCCCCTGAGATCAAACCCGACCCATCCATCTGGCCAACACCTAGGTTTCCGACTCAAACGGACCCCCAACCGCAGCTCTGTATTGTCAGAACCTCTAGCTCCAGCAAACCCCAACCGCCCGCCGGCCTTAAGCCCTCCTATGAACGAAAGTCATTTCTAACGCTGGCCGCTGACCTCGCAGAGGACACTGGAGATGATGTGGTGAACTGCATCAAACAGCTCGATGCCACCTTCATTGCACTGGCCCTCAGCTATGATTGCCTGGACTTGGGACTATTAGCAGAACCCTTTGCAACACACGTGCGCAATATGCCTTGCTCTTGGGAGACTTTTGAATTCACCTTTGCACAGGCTTCTCGCTCTACCGCTGAGTTGCTCGCTAGCGAGGTCTCCAAAGAGCAAGCCATTAAGCAACGCCTCATCACATCATTCGACCCATGGACAACGTCTGCCATCACTGACCAAGAGAGCGCAAGGTTATCCCACCTGGCGGATACGGGATCACCCTTCTTGAAGCAGTGGTACGCTCTTAGGTTGAAATGAGAAGTCGACGGATGCCGCATAATGACCAACGTTGAACAACACCGAGCCATCAAAACGGCCAAGTATGATTCCACCTACATCGCGCCTACCTCGTATAGAGTGTTAACCACTCTTCGGGGTCGGTCCATGGACGATCATATCTCAGGGCACCCCTATCTCGACCGCCTCTTAACAGAGGAAGAGCTCCACATCGCAAGTCGGGTCGACTCTGGTGATTTGCTCACGGATATCCTCACGTACATCACACATGTAGGCATTCGACCCTGTGACCTGGACTGCGCTGCACACCTGGAATATAACCCCAACTTCTATGTTTGGCTCCTACACAAATAAACATGAACGCCTTGGTCCCACAACCTCCAATCCTGGGACGGATTCTTCTTTTCCAAAAGGGGGAAGGGGCAGTAAGGGGATAAACGAAGTTAAATCTAAAAACTAAACCAAGTGTGAAAGGCTCAAAATTGAAATGCCATAAAAAAGGAGGTGATAGAAGTCTGAAAGGAAAAGTTAGGGCTATGGGCAATAAAATCTGCTATGCTTTTGGTCGTCTAGCAAATTAGTTGCCAAAAAATACTAAAAAGGGAATTGGCTAAATGTGCAGGTGGCGACCATGGCAAGCCAAGACAAAGCAGGCAAGCTCCCCTTCTCGGAGGAAGAACAAGTGAAGAACGGCCTCACGGTGGAAACAAGAGCGTTCAACCAGCTGAAGTTCCGCCACATACTCAACCTGGAAGACGTAGTCATCAAAGAACTGGCGGTACATCAAATTATAGAGCAATGCCACCTAGGGTACCTGGACGCAGTGGGCCAGAGGATAAACTACACCCTGTGCGCCGAGTTCTTGTGCACCTTCAACAGAAACAGGGGCACCGTCACGGTGCGGGACAGGGAAGCTACCAGACAAGTGCAGGTCGAACTGACCCCCGAGCTGGTAGAAAGGGCACTAGGGCTGCCAAACAAGGTGGAAAGGAAACCAAAAAGAGACGTCTATGCCATGTTGGGGATGGATAAAGTGAAGGTCCACACCAACGACGGAATTAGCCTGGCAGACATCCCCAACCAAGAGATTCAGCTACAGGCAAAGATGATGCATGCCCTGTTCTTGAGCCAGTGGTACAACAGCATTATGTCCAGAATCAATGTACCTCTGCTCGAAAGCATCTCGGCGCAATCGCTGGACGAGGTGAACCTCAATGGGTTCGTAAGAAAGACAATTGAGGCTTCGGCAAAGGCCCTGGCGACAAGAGGAAGAGCCATGGCAAGAGAATCCCCTTCACCCCGATCGACCCGCAAACCCCTCATCCTCCAAGGCCTCCACCATAGGGTTTGGAGGTGTCCTTACCGCAATAATTCACAAAGCAATAGGGCAGGGACAAGCAGGAGAAGACAAACAGGGAGGTGACGAGAAAAGTGGCGAATCACCGTCGCAGTCCCAGCCTCACGCGGAAGAGCAGTCTGATGAAACGGAAACGGACACCGACGAGGAGGGAGAACCCCAGGCTACACCAAAAAGGAAGGCGGAACAACGAACTAAGGCCCTACATGGAAGAAGAGAGGAGGAGCGAAAGAGGAAAGAGAAGGAAGAGCTCGAATGGGCCCAAAGGGAGTCGGTAAGGGATGAGGAGGAAAGAAAAAAGAGGGCTGAAGAGGAGCTGAGAAGGAAGGAAGAGGAAGATTTGGAGCTGGCAACCCGTCGCTCCATTGAGGAATAGCGAAGAAGAGACGTGGAAGGAGCATGGGGTCTGCACCAACCTGAGGCACCCGGTCCCAGTACTGGTGTGTCGAAAATTGTGCACCTGCCTCCTGCAGAAGGAAAAGGAAAGGACCCAATCAGGCCAGTCTCCCCTCTCCTCATGCCACCCATGCAAGCCACCCCTATCATGGTGACACCCCCTGCCACCGCCACCCGGGGGCACACCCCAAAAGTCAATGAGAGCAACGTGGTCACCTGGCTGCAGTTTCTGGTGGAAAGGGAGCTGGCAAGGGAAGCGGCCGTGGCCACCCCAGCTTCAGGAGCCAAAAGGGTAGCCACGGCCGAATTGGAGCCAGGGTCGGAATTGAAAAGACAAAAATTAGAAGAGGTTGCCACCACTACAACCATGCCCCACCCCCCACCTCCAGCAGGCCACTACGACGAGTACGTGAAGAAGCTGCTCGCACAGTTGCAAAGAGCCAGACAGGAAAGGAGGATAGCCGTGGAGGAGCTGGCAGCGGAACGAGAATCACAAGCCGCCCTCCAGCTGGACAGAGTGAAGCAGATAACATAATATCAAAGGGAAATCGCTGTGCTCAGGGAGGAAGCCAACATTAAGGAGGCAGAAGAACTAAGAGCCCTGAAGGAACGCAACGCTGCCTGGGAGGGAAGAAGGAAAATCCTGATGGAGCGTCTCAACGGGGAGAGGGAAACGAATGCCCACCTTTGGCACAAGAATGATCAGTTATCTGCAGCCAACTTGGAAGCGCAAAGCCAGCTTGACAAAATCAGACAGGAGGCTGCAGAGCTGGATCAATTAAGGGCAGAATAGGTGCGAAGGATGCAGGTGAAGCTGGACCAGCTCAATGCACAAATCGCAGAGGAACACCAGGAGCAGTCCCGCCTGCACCGTGAGCTCGAGGCCCAGCAGCAACAGCTCATGGCAATGATCCTCCATCAGGGGGAGAGCGTGGAAGATATGGAAAGAAGGGCAAAAGAATGGTCTGATCATAACGAGCATAGAGTACGGGACTTAGCACGCCGGCTAGCCAAGGCCAAAGGAGACAGGGTGCTGGCTGAGAATCAAGTAGAAGCAGCCCAGCTCTCCATGATAGCCCAGCAGCACACCTTTCTCAATACGCTGCTCCACGCCACCAAACTAGAGGGAGATGAAGCCAATGATCAGCTGCAAAGGAAACTAACCATTACGCGCAGAGCTCTCACAGCAGGCTTGCACGTGCTGCTGCAGCTAGGAGGCCCGCCGCAGAGCTGAGAAGAGCAGAGAAGATATCTTGCACAGGTAGCCCTGACGGCGCAGGAGATAGATGACCTCGGTTTCACAGAGGAAAAAACACAAGAAGACGAGCAAGCAGAAGGGGGTGAACCGGAGCTTGATCTGGGACCTCAGGAGGAGGAATATGTCCCACCACCCCCTCAACCACAACAAGCCAAAGTACAGCCCCCTGATACATCTGCCGAGAGAAGAGCGGCCCAAACCAACTATAGGAAAGAGATGGTGGAGAAGGCAAGAAGAAAGCTGAATGCCAGACCTGTCCCGAGACAGCCTGCCCCCTCCTACTGCGCACCCAAGACTCCCCTGTCGAATTTCGTGCCGAATTGATTATCTGGGAACAGCAGGAGTATAACCGCAACCCCTTCGACTTGCGCTTTGAGTTTCCCACTACCTTGAATAGGGTACTGCCCATTCAACTGGTGGAGGATGTCATTGCCATGGGGACAAGGCTCAAAGCCAAATGGTTAGCAAAGTGTGAGGCTCACCCAACTGCTTAAGGAGCCGAGGACCGCGAGTTTTGGCAAGATAAAGTCCTCCAGGTGCCTAGATCAGTGGAAGGCTATAATTGCCAACCCACCTGGAGGAGACGCATTTTTGACGCCAACTTGGAAGCATGGATGGCATTTTGCAACACCCTCCCTTCAGAGAGAAACGACCCCACTTTCATGCCATATCCTCGAAGGGTAGGAGTGGACTTCAATCCGTCCATCCACGGCAGGTTCGATTTCCCCATCATCTATAATACCAATAGCACCTCCCATAGAAACGCCCTCCTTTTCACCCTCCCCGACTTATATAGCTCTATAGATAAATTTCTTAGCGAATTCACCTCTTGCCCCGACCCCGCATTCATTACCACTTGTAATTATCTTAGGTTAATTAGGATCCTAGTCCACCAAGAGCCCGCACCCCAAGAACACCACCTCCCACCCCTCTATTTTGACCCCAACGCCATAGACAGCAACACCATGACTCGCCTCATGATGCGTGCTTCTCTTTTGCCATCTTTCTGTGGTGCACTACTCGAAGACATGAACGATAGCAAATTCACCCAGTGCAACCACCCCTTTCTTTCTACCACCACCCTCAAAACCCGCCTCCACATCAAAGGCTACTTGTTGAGTCGAAAATTCCTTAACAAGGCCCCCCGCCCTCCACCAACCCCTACCCACTATTCAGATGACGAGGAGTAAACTCCTGTCATGCCCTTGTACCGTTGCCTCCATGTATACACCTCCTCATGCTACCAAAAAAAAAGAAAAAAAAGAAAGAAAAAGCACACACGATCACAGCACCGCACCTAGGGGTCCTCAAATTAGGTACGTCTAGCGACCTTGGTCAGCTGGCTCCGTCTCTAATCCCCTAGCCCTTTCATACATCCCCCACAATTGTCGAGGGCACATTAAGGGCAGGACATACCTAGGGAGCTCACCTCGCCCATGATATTCTTTTGCACTCATTTCAATGCCTTTACAACCCACCGTGGTAAGCAAGGCTTGAAAGACAATGGAAAGACCATAATGACGTCTCCAGCAATCTTCAAGTGTACTCCCCATCTTCATTGACACATTTTTCCATCAACTTAGCCCCTTGCTTCACCAACCCCTCGCTATACAAGGAACCAGGCCGACAGTCTTCTAACTAAGTAATATCTAAGTATGCACAAGCACTCACATAATGCCTGCACGGAAGTATATTTACAGTTTGGGTCCTCAAGTGCAGGACAATACTCTCAGCTTGCTTAGAGTTCGACCTGTCTCCCAAACTAATCAAATATGTCTTGTGCACAATAGAGAAGACTAGCACTACCCTTAGGGAGAGACCACCTGAGAGGTTTTCAATTGCAGGTGTTGAAGACCACAATGGAAGTGTCATTCGTTCTTCATCAACACCCAACTCTGACTGCTTATCCCTCACCATCCGACAAGCCCGGAAAGAATAGTCCTGTGCAGAATCCCCAACAAACCAACACATGTGCCGGCCACCAATGCAAACCCCAAGAAAACCACAGGCGTCCTTGTCACCCACGTCTTCGTTGCATGCTACCACCTGCTACCTACGACAATGAGTGCCATGGGACTGGCACTCGTCTAGGAGGGGGGTAATGTTAACCCCAACACGAAGTAAGCAAAAGGAAGTGGAAAAGACACAGGGCAAAGGCGAAAAAAGGTAGCCCGACTGAAGAAAGAAAAGGAGGAAAGGCCAAAAGCGCAAGGGCAATCTTAAAATTCCAAGGCAAATACAAAAGGGGAAAGGCGCATTTTTAAATAAAAAGGCGCACCCTAAAATCTTGTAAAAGAGCGCCGGACTCTCACCCGTGCAATTTGTAAATGTAGATGGGCGGAAAGGAAGCTAGGAAGATAGAAGGACAATGGAAAAAAGGGCCTAGGCTATGGCCGGCCATGTAAAAAGGGGAAAAGGGGATGACCGCCCAAAAGGGATTTAGGGTTTTGTATATAAAGTTGAAAAGTGAATGAGAAGCTCATTCTTTAGTGTGTGGCAAAAGAAGTCTTCTTCTTCCTCTCTTCTTCTCTCTTTCTTGCTTGTGTGTGCTCTTGAGAGAGGGAGTGTGAGAGTGTGAGGGAGTGAGTGTGTATGAGAGTGAGGGATCAAGAGGGTGAAGCTCTTCACCATCTCCTCTCCTCTTCTTCTCTTCTCTTCTCTTCTCTCCTCTTGCGCGCGCGGCTATGGAGGATGGAGCTTGGAGATGGAGGAGGCTTGAGGATGCTTGAGCTAGCATCTAGGATCGTGGAGCTACCAGAGTGCAAGAGGGAGGAGGGTACTCGATCGAGCATCAAGGTAAGCTCACTACACTCATAGGATCGACGGCGCGTCGGCTAGGTGAGAGATAGCCATTGGAGCTCGCTTGAAACGCTTGAAAGAATAAGCGGTCCGAGGGTCTTGGCGGTTGAGCGAAAGCTCCCACAAGGACCAAGAAATCAAAGTGAATCATTTTAGGGTTGCTGCTATGAACAGGCCCAAAACAAGGGAAAAAGAAGGGAAAAAAGGGGTTGAAATCCATTGACAAGGCAAGAGCAGGAATGGGGCAACACTCATCCACTAGATTGGGGGTTTAAGACCCAAGGGAATGGGAGTGAAGGCTCATTTACATTTGTAGCAGTGAGAGAACGCGAGTGTAGGAGCTCAATCCTAGGCAGTGTTAGTAGGATTAAAAAGCACCAAATAAGAAAATCGTCGAATTTTCTTCTTTGGTAAAAAACACTACCATACTCAGGCCGTCGCAGTCGACAGAACCCTTCTAGTTTACACTCGATCATTTGGTCATTTGACCACTCGACCATTCAGACAGTCACTATTCACCCACTTAGATTTTGCCACTCGAACGTGTTCCCTATCCGAGTAGACACTCAGCAACTCGGACATCAAAATCTGATGCTCGGCCACTTGGACTTGACACACTCAACCATGTGTCATTTGGATAGTAGGACTCGGCCATTCGGCCCATCTGTACTTGGCCCAATTGGCCCTCAGATGGGGCGAATCTAGGATTCGGACCTCTGTAATTCAAACCACTTAGGTTGAATGTGAATTTAGGAAAACTTGACATCCCTAGACTATCCTGAAAGACCTGGTGATGAACCTCTAGAAGCCTTACAGATGAGTTAACCAGCTTCCAAATATAAAAAATGGAAGAAACTGTGACCTGATGACCCAGAAGCAACCACTAGCTAACCCGTTAGCTATCCGCTCCCACTTAGTGTCCCAAATTGACCTACATGCCTGATTACACCCTAACCAAGCTAGGAGATGTAGTAGAGACCCTAATCGACCCAAAAAGTGGCCAGCAATCACGCTTAGAGCCATGTTTGGCCGAAATCAAAATGAGGGGAGAGCGAGAGCTGTATTATTTATCTTGTATTCACACTTCACACTATTTTTGACACTTGAAGTGCACTTGAAAGTTGAAATCTTGAGTTTGCACCATGCACACATTGAGTACACATAAGTTGAGGGATGTTTGCAATAAGAAGGGCACACCAAGATATAATAAGTGGATTGAACCCACTAATAGGAGACGACCCTCAAACTTAGATGGGTCACTAAGAATCCCACCTACGAGTAGGACTAAGATAGAGTCAAGGCACTGAAGTCTTAGGAGCATAAGAGGACCGACACAATTGGAGATGCATTATTGCCAAACTTAATCAACTTTATCGATAGCCTAGTGGAGCAAGAAGCCGTTGACATGTCGCAATAATCTAGCTCCAACCATGAGAATGACCGGCTCGATTTGGGAGATTTCCCATCCAATAGATGGTTAATAAATATGACTTACAAACCAAGATGGAGCACCATGGTAGGCCAATCGAGGACATCATAGCAAACCTCAAGGAGGAGAGGAGATAAGCATGGCAAGCACTACAATGCATATAGCAACATATAACCATGAGCAGTGGGCTAGAAGTTACAGCAAGACATAGAGATGTGGGAAGTCCAATGCATTTTAGCTCTAGCCAATAGGAATCAGATAGGACCTAATGCAAAAAGGGAGAGAGTGCTAGAGGCAAATTTGACGATCAATGAGCTTCTCACAAAGTTGAAAAACTTAAAGTAGAGGAAGCCCAAGATGGAGCAAGTAGTGATAGTCATGAACTACCTGTTATCTTCTCCTTCTTTATTCTTCTTCTTTTATCAAAGTCTACAACAAGTACATATGCTTCTACTTTTTGATACATACATCCATAGGATATGACTTAAGATATGTCATATTTATCAACACTCCCCCTCGAGCTCAGAATGAGCTTGCACACATAAGACTTCAAGTGCACTCTTGAAGTACTCAAACTTATCTTTACCTAATGCTTTGGTAAAGATATCAGCAACTTGGTCTTTTTTTTTTTACATGGACCAAGTCAATCTCTCCATCAATGACTTTTTATCTAATGAAGTGATAGTGCACTTCTATGTGTTTTGTCCTTGCATGGTAGACTGGGTTCCTTGCCAACATAATGCTACTAACATTGTCACAATACATAATGACTCCACCATCAATCTCACATGCTTCTATACTTTGCTTCAGTGCTTGATAGAGCAACTGTAGGTTGCTTCTTAGTGCTCCAACTTACCATGGATGATCCAAATGAGAATGCATAGCCACTAGTAGATCTTCTATCCATAGAGTTACCTGCCCAGTCTTAGTATCCAAACAATGTAGGCTTGATTACTTTTTCATAAAACAAGCCATAGCCAACTGTCTTCTTCACACACCTAAGAACTCTTCTCACTACATCCAAATGTGATTTGCACGGTTTCTGCATAAACTAGGTTATCAATCCAATAGCATAACTCAAGTCTGGTCTTGTAATGGTCAAGTAGATAAGACTACCAACCATCTTTCTCAACATTGTGGCATCCTCAACATAAGATCCATCATCCATCAACTTAACATTTTGATCCAATGGTGTATCAACCAGTTTGCATCCTGCCATGCCATATTTTTCCAACATCTCCAATGCATATTGCCTTTGTATCAGCCATATACTATGAGGGGTGTCAATAACCTCAATACCCAAGAAGTATCTCAACAAACCAAGGTCCTTTATATCAAACTCTTTATGTATTCCATGCTTGACTTCAGCAATCTCCCTCTCAAATGTACTTGTAATAATGAGGTCATCAACATAGATGACAGCACCAACCATACCATCTTTTGTATGCCTCACATAAAGTGAATAATGAGCTTTTCTTTTCTGAAATCCCATACTGCATAAGAATTTTCTAATTCTATCACGCCATGCTCTTGATGCTTGCTTCAATCCATATAAAGCCTTCTTCAACCTGCCTACATAATATGGGTATTCTGGATCTACATAGCCCTCGGTTGATCCATGTACACTTCTTCTTCTAAGTTGCCATTCAAAAATGCATTTTTCACATCCATTTGATAAAGCTTCCAACCATAGATAGAAGCCAAAGCAATTACCGATCTCACTGTCGTCATTTTAGCTACTGGACTGAATGTTTCTTCATAGTCCAAACCATAAGTTTGTGCATATCCTTTTGCAACCAGCCTTGCTTTATACCTCTCAAGAGAACCATCTGACTTACATTTGACCTTATAAACCCATTTACACCCAATGGATTTCTTTCCATGAGTCAATTTCACCAAATCCCAAGTCTTGTTTTTCCTTAGTGCATCCATCTCTTTATCCATTGCTTGTCTCCACTCTTTGCTTTCTATTGCTTCTTCAAAGCAAGTAGGCTCCACATGTTGTACATAAGAAACCATGTATGCATAATGCATCTTCATGAACCCATTATAGGTCAATCTATCACGTGGATACCTTACCCTTTCTCTGACCTTCTCAATTGAGGTGCACTACCATGCGTCTCAACTGATCTAGCATGTGGTGAAACATACTTTCTTGCACTTCTAGTACCAAGTGTTTTAACATGTAGAATACCATATTCATCATCTATAGATACATCTTCTGAACTTTCAGTCATAGGTCTCTTTCCTTTCGCAACTTCTGTACTCCTTTGTGCACTTCTCAACCTACCACTCCAAGGACTGTAACTACCACTACTTTCCACATTCTTTTGAGGTCCTGAAGCATCTTCCGCATGCTAATTTTCAACCTTGTTGTTTGCTGAAATTTTCCTTCCATAGCCATCATCATCATTGCTTCCATAGGAACCAACATCCACTGCAATTTTGGGCTTGTACCATGATTCATATTCATTGAATCTGACATCCCTACTTATGTATACTTCCTAACTCACTGGATCATAGCATTTGTATCCCTTCTTCTCATTAGGATATCCAAGGAAAATGCATTTTACAGCCTTTGGTTCCACCTTCTTTCTCAAATCATCCGGAACATGAACATAACACACACATCCAAAGACTCTAAGGTATGAAACAGTGGGTGACCTGCCATACATTTTCTCATATGGTGACATATTATGACTCAAGGCTATAGGTGTTCTATCCATAATGTGAATTGCAGTATGCACTACTTCTACCCAATATGACAATTGCATGTTCATTTGGTTCATCATTGCCCTTGCAACCTCTGCAATGATCCGATTCTTCCTTTTAGCCACACCATTTTGCTAAGGTGTGTATCTGCATGTCAATTGCCTTTTGATAATATGATCTCTCAAGAATTCACAAAACTCATACGACATGTACTCTCCACCATTATCTGACCTCAAACATTTTATGTAGCATCCAAACTACTTTTCAGCCCCATAGATTTAAATTCCAAAAACTTTTCAAATGCTTCACTTTTATGTTGCATAAAGTACACCCAAGTCAGTCTGCCAAAATCATCAATGAAGGTGATATAGAATCTACATCTTCCGCTCATGGAAACATTCTGACATGGGCCCCAAATATCTGAGTGTACCATTTCCAAAGGATAACTGCTTATTCTCCCCCTCTTTGGAAATGGCAATCTGGACTGCTTGCCAAATTGACAAGCCTCACATACATGATCAAAATTCACATATCCAAAATGCAGTAGACCACGGACTATCTGTCTTGATTGCATTTGCTTCAATCTTTGCAAATTGACATGACCAATCCTTCTATGCCATAATTCCACATCCTTATCTTGCCCATGTCCTTTATCAACATACATAGAGTTTTGAATCACTGGAGTACCTACATCAAAAGCAAAAAATCTGCCTTTCTTTCTACCATGAGCAATCACCCTACCAGGTCTTCCATTATGGAACTCTTCAATGAAACATCCAAACTTATTGAATCTCACCTGCAATCCTTGATTTGTCATTTGACCAACCAATGCTTGATTACATTGGATACTTAAGAGTGAATTTTTCCAAACACAAAGTGAATACTTAGGACATACTGTTTCATCTAAAGGTATTAAAGTTGATCCTAAAAAGATAGAAGCAATTTTGAATTGGCCGATACCTTAAAATGTGCATGAATTACGTTCTTTCTTGGGTCTTGCTAGCTTTTACAAAAAAGATTGTGAGAAATTTTTCATAACTTGCATTACCTTTGAAAATTTTATTAAACAAAGGTATTATGTATCATTGGTCTGAAAATCAGCAAAAGTCATTTGATTTACTGAAACATGCTTTAACTAATACTCCTGTATTGCAACTCCCTGACTTTAATAGACCATTTTTCCTAGTAGTCATTGACACTAGTGGATCTGGAATAGGAGCTATCCTTATGCAAGATTCCCATCCCATAGCCTACTCCAGCTGCAAGCTTAAACCCTCTAAACTCAAGTATTCTACTTACAATAAAAAATTACTAGCTGTAGTACAAGCTTTACGTCAATGGAAACACTATTTAATGGGATCTGAATTCATGATTAAAACTTACCAACAAACATCTCCTTAGTCAGCCACAAATATCTGATCGACATATTAAATGGGGTGTTTTTATTCAAAGTTTTCATCCACTTATCCAATATCAACCCGGAAAAGAAAATGTTGTTGATGATGCCTTGAGTAAAAGACCAACTATTCATAATATCTCTGTGATATCTTTTGATTCTCTTATCCCTATGAAAAATACCTATGATCAAGACCCCAATTTTCAAGCTGATTGGAATAAATTAATTGACAATAATTGGATTCCAATTGATTCATTGTCTTATGCTAATGGATTTATGTTTTATGAGAAAAGGTTATGTGTAACTATTCCATTTAGATCATTTGTGTTGCATGAAATTCATTGTCCCCCATATCAAGGCCATAAAGGTATTATTTTCACTTTATGTACTTTGATTGAAGATTTTTATTGGCCACAAATGGAATCTGATGTTTCTAACTTTGTATCTGAGTGTTTATTTTTCAAAGAGTTAACCGACACCATGGTAAGCAGTATGGTTTGTTAATGCCTGTATCAATTCTTGAAAGACCATGGAAACATATTTCAATGGATTTTATTACTGGTTTACCTAACACTCAAGCCAATCACGATATGATTTGGACTATTGTAGATCGATTTAGCAAACATGCATATTTCATTCCATGCAAGAAAACATTCACTGCATCTCAAGCTACTCAATTGTTTCTAAAAACTATTTTCACTAACCATGGTTTACCAAAAGTTATTATTTCTGATCATAATTCTAGATTTTGCAATCATTTTTGGACTACTTTGTTTGCTAATTCAAGAACAATGATTGATTTTTCATCTGCATTTAACTCCATATTCAGGATTTTGGAAATTTTCCATCAATATGGAAAAACCAAATCAAAATGGATTTCATGAATTTTGGGAATTTCATTAATTTGAAACTTGGTGCAATTGAACATATTACTGCTTATGGTTGTTTCCAAGAGATTGAAAAAAACTCAAAAAGGTGGTGTTAACAAACACCTTAGTTTTAATATCCTTGAAAATATTCAAGGAAATTCTTCAGTCGATGGATTCTTGTAGACTTTATTTAGCCTTCAATAGAACCTTTGGGGAAATTTTAATTTTTTTGGAAGATTTTGTACCTTTCTTCATCCAAGAGAAGACAATGCTATCTATTGTTTCCCATCGTTTAGGATCTTTTATGTTGCACATCCAATATTTATCCCAAAAATTAAAATACACCTCTGCATCTGTAGCATTTTGACGACTACAAAATTGGTCCCAATATTGTATATGTACCTTGTTGAAGTTTTTGGAATTTCTATTTGTATCGACCTCACTTTGTGCAACACCAAGCCATATTGGATATACTGGATCTGAAGGTCTAACAAGCACAAAGTCATCTTTCTTAACATCAAGCATTGGTTCAAATGCATGTTTGGGTCGTTTTCTCAGAGGACCACAATTGTGATCATTCAACTCTTCCAATCCAATGAAGTCATCTATATTATTTACATCTATATTGGTTACATCACTTTGTATTCTTGGCCAAAAGTCTATGAAAAATAAATCTTCGTGGACATTTGGAGTTTGAAGAACGTAGATCATATGTTTCCAATAATCAATCACTGGTGTTATAAACTTTGTGAACTCTTCTTTAGGTCCTTATACATTTGACCATCTTTCCCAATACTTCAAATAATCTTTAACTCCACTTACTACTTCTTGATGATCCTTAACGTACTCAAACATGGGCAACAACATTGGAACACCCTTTGGAAGAGTAGGCTTTCCTGCAAGATCTCTCTTCCATAATTCAATGTCACCTTCTCTTGGTAACCAATCTAGGGACTTTGGATGTATCTTGTATTGCATGACAAGTGTATCTCCTTGCATATAAAATCGAAATTGAAGAGGTTTTGAGTGACCAACAAGTGTATCTTTCAAATCACACAAGTATCCCTTAATGTATCTCTTAAAGTCAGCCACATGTGTCAATAAGAAAGGTGTAGGACTTGTCATCTGGCATGATTGAAAATGAGTGGGGGTCCGAGGGCAGTGCCCCCGGTGTGGGGGTTTGGCGGCAACGCCCCCAACGGGGGGTCCGAGGGGCAACGCCCCCTTGTGGGGGTTTGGGGGGACAACCCCCAGCAAGGGTTCGGGGGCAGCGCCCCCAGTGGGGGTTTGGGGGCAACGCCCCCAACGAGGGTTCCGGGGGCAACGCCCCCAGCAGGAGTTCGGGGGCAATGCTCTCGGTGGGGGTTTGGGGGCAACAACCCCAACAGCGGGGTCCGAGGGCTGCCAGTAGACCCTGGCGGGCGACGATATAGCCATTACGTGATTTTTTTTAAAAATCACGACTTGAAATCTTTAATAAAATTAAAAAATAGACACAAAAATAAGATCTAAATCTACTCTATTCCGTAACAAGTTATGGTTATTCAAATAGCGTGATACATTAAACGATCCGTTTCATGAGTCGATCTTTATAACTAATCATGACGTTTTTCAAAACGAGTTTCTCTTTCCCTCCCTCTCTCTTCCACACAACTCTCTAACCTGAGTGTTTTCTCTATTG
Source organism: Lygodium microphyllum (assembly GCF_053477565.2). Taxonomy (NCBI): domain Eukaryota; kingdom Viridiplantae; phylum Streptophyta; class Polypodiopsida; order Schizaeales; family Lygodiaceae; genus Lygodium; species Lygodium microphyllum. The sequence goes on from NC_141139.1 coordinate 111,728,718, forward strand.
CATTTTTACAGTTGCAGGTTTCGCATCTCTGATCCTCTGCGTTTTTATCTCTGCTCCTGTCGCCCCTCTCTTACTGCAGGTGTTGCAGCCCTAATCTCTGGCGGTTCTAACCCCCTCCTCTTCTTTGACTACTCTCCACTGTTTCATTTTCTCAAACTGAAACAAATTGTACAATGCAACTTTTGGTTCAAATCAGGATATTATGACCAAAACTACCTGCGTCTTCAAATCAAAAATCTTGCTCCAAGACTTCAGTAATTCAACAGCGCAATGAATGATCGCCACTCCACACCGTGTCTGCTCTACTTCACGGGTGATTTTTGTTACGTTGGTACACATTATTGACCTACTAATTACAACAGGTTTTCAACGTTTCCCTACTTCATTTTTGATTTTGAGTTAAACTACATTGATTATGACCATTTCAATCCATACAATTACTACAAATCACACTACTACTCTTTTGTATGATTAGTATTGAATAATATTAAGATCAAACACCAAAAGCATTTTCTAAATAAGAATCATGTATGAAAACTAAATGCAATATGTATTTCTCTAGCAATGAGATTAGGCACTCACTCTTGGGAATTCAATGTCTTCTTCTTCTTCTCGATTACTTGATTGATCTCCTGGAGCACTTGTCTTTTTTGTTGTCCAACCACTACCTTGCAAATGATAGCTTCACTCTACGTGAATATTGAAAACATGATTTCTTGCACTGTTGAAAATATCCTTTTTGCTGTGAATATGAAATATATGATTTGTGTAATGTTGAAAAAAGTCTCTTAGATGTGAATATGGAATAAATGGTTTGTGCAATGCTTTTATCAATGAGTTCTTTCAAAATACTAGTCTTTCTTTCTATTATGTGATGCTATATACCTTAAGATTTCGCATCAAGGCTAAACCTAGCCTTATATTTCTTGTATCCTTCCGTAATATTAGAGCATTTTATCAAGTTCTTATACATCGTATTATACTTTACTATATAGAACTTTCCATTATATTGTATTTTCATAGTAAAAGCATTACCATCAGATTTTATGGTTACACTCTTTATAATTTTGCAATAAGCATATGGATATACAATACTTACAAATACTCAATATGATTTTGCCATAGAATGTAATTTTATCTTCTAACAACACATATCATGATCTTTCATCAATCTATAGATTAGACCATATGGTCAAAAATTTTCTTGCAATATAAGAAGTACTTTTTGTTATTTTATTCAATACAATCTGAGATTTGGCCATGAGGTCAAATCTTTTCTTATAATATAATATGTAATTTATGTTATTTTTTCCAATATACTATTAGATTTTTCCATGCGGCCAAATCTCCTCCTTAAGCTATCTCTTGGCCAAAATAAGGACTCTTGTAGTATCATAATATCTTGCAACAAATCAACCGCTTTGTTCATTTTACTACAAGAATGACATTTTGCCATTTGGTCAAATGCTTTATTATATTATCAACCCTTGCTTACTTCCAAAAGAAAAGGCTAGTTTCTACTTATAATTCTTTACTTTCTATAATTTGGCCATGTGGTCAAATCTTATGTTGTAACAACACACCACTTTTTTGGAATTTGATCCTAAAAAATTAAGATTGAATCTATGGTGGGTTCATTCACACAAATTTTGGGTAATGCTAGATTTGGTTGTATGGCAAAATGTTCTAAGAAAAACATCTTCTATATTATCTCCAAAAAGGAAGACCATGTTCTACTTGGAACTCATTGATTACCTACTATATTTATAGGAAGTTTCGCCATGTGGTCAAAACTTGTCGTGCAACAAACAAACCACTTTGTTTCCATAAACCATTTCTTTCATTTCAATTTTTCATAACTTCCTATCTATATGTTCATATATAAATATCATATCATTTTACCACAAATTAGTCACTTTTGCCATTCCACTACAAAATTAAAATTGGCCATATGGTCAAATCTTTCATTTTGTTATCAATGCTAGCATCCAAGAATCCCCTTATTTCATTCGATCATATGATCAAATCTAATCTCATACATCTTGCAAACCATGAGACCACTTTTTCATTCCCCTATAAAACAATATTTGGCTAAATAATCAAATCCAATTTCACATCATGTTGCAACAAATGAATCACTTTCTTCATATGGTTATGAAACTAGATTTGGCCATGTGGTTAAAACCAGCTTATAGAAATCATCTTATCTTGTAGGTTTCTCCATGAGGTCAAATCTCTACCTTTCAAGTGTTTTTCACTTTATCTTATATTGATATTTATGAGATTTGCTACATAGCCATATTTGTTTATATGTGAATCTCATATCACAATAAACCACATCCTCTCTTTAACTAGCCTTTAAAAAACCTATGGTAAAAAACCATGGCAAAGTTTCTAATCTTATAGATAAGTCTTATGACTAAATAGGATTTGACCACATAGCTAAAACCAATGACAATGTTTCTACAATATAGCTCCTTTCAAGGGAAACTTACATGTGCACTAATTAAAATGTTAACTTTGGGCCAAATACAATCGTGAGATTGCTACATAACCACATTGATATATAGGTGGATCTCATATTGGACTAAATCTCATTCTTTGATTAAATAGGATTTGACCACATGGCCAAAAATCTTAGCAAAGTTCCTAGAGTATGATCCTTGCATAGGAAACTTACATGGAGAAGAAATCCAATGTTAACTTAGGGACAAAATCATCCATGACATTTTCTACATAACCACGATGATTTTTCACTATATCTCATACCACACTCACACTCAACATTTCATTATCACTTTGACCATTTGGTTAAGCCCATGGTCAAGTCTCAATATTAATAGAATTTGATCTTCTCACCGAAGTCCATGGCAAATTTTTTACTATATGATTCTTGCAAGAGAAACATAATTAATGCTAACTTAGGGCCAGGATAATCCATGAGATTTGATACATAAGCACACACATTTATGGTTGGATCTCATACCACACTCAATCTCAAATTTCAATATTTCATTTTATGGAAGAGTCCCTTTGGAGTACATTTGTCTTGTATTTCGTAAAATCTTGTGTTGTTGTGTTTTTTGTTTTCAACTTAGAAATCTTATACATTTATTTGGGTTTTGTGAATTTTGAATATTTTTAAATCCACTTTTGTTTGACAACTTTTTCTCTTTGTAGAACTATTCAATGGCAAAGAAAGATAGCACATCCAAAAAGGAGACCAAAACCATTGATGGAGTTAGTGGTGATTTTGTGTATCCATGGTATGTGGATGTTTATGATACTCAAGGAAAAAGGGCTGACAATGTTCTCTTATTCACTTTAAAGAGTGATATTGCATTTTTCCAATAGGCAGTGAGCCCACGGTTGGCATGGGATACAAGTGCGACTCCTCGCTCTTGTGGCGGTTCCAGGGAGAGTGGCTCAAGTGGATGCTTTGGATATTCCCTTTTGAAATGGCCTAACTCCCTGCAATAGAAATAGTGCGGAGCTTTATCTCTTGTGGTCACAAGATTCTTGGTTGTCCTTTGGTAGGATTTTCTTCTTTAGACCAAAGTGTCCTAGGATTCTTTTAGCAGATTAGAGTGGTCTTTTATCTTGGAAGATAACAGATGGATGTGCTGGGAAAGAGGGAATACCATGTAATCTTGTTAAGATCAAGGGAAAAAATATAGTATACAAACTTGATCCTTTGTCATTTCACTTTGCCCGTATTAAAGAGGATGAAGAATACTCTTTGAAAACAATGGGATGGACCTTATCTGAGAAGGTAAAGGGCACAGAAGACATTATATTAGCATTCCAAGCTGTTCAAAATAGTGAGCTACTTTCCCTATCAAGAAAAGGTGATCGCCCCAACAAAAGAATGAAGCTCCAAGATAAACAAATAGACCTGAGATCTTCACCTTCTTCTCAAGAAGAAAATAATTCATGGAATCCCACAAGCTCAAAGTCAAAATCACCTCAACAAAGTTCCTTGTCACAAGCTCTTGTTGTTAGTATGGCTGCTAACACTACTAAGAATGATGCCACTTTACCTTCCATACTAGAAGTTACACTTGCAAAGCCAATAATTTCCCTTGAGGTCAAGGGAGTAGAAAGAACATTTGATTTTCCTGAAATAGTTAAGAAGAAGGGAAAGAAGAAAGAATCAAGATTTCACATGTTTGAAAAATTCTTTCCATTTGGTCTAACAACACAATTTTCTATTCTCGTTGATAAGTGTTATGAGACACCTCCTTTTTATGCTTATATGTCACTATGTTGGGATTATGTAGAGAAGCTAACCATGTCTTTCATAAAGAATCCCATGAATCCAGCAACAGCAGCATATCTTATGCCTTTTGTACAAGAAAACAATGAGAAGAGACCCATGCATCGTGATGAGGTGGATGCTAATAAGTTGGACACTTATAGTTATTAGATTATATCGGGGCTTCACTCAATTCATGCAGCAAAGATATATATTCAGAGTAATACTACACAGTCCAGCAACCAAGCATTTATACACCACAAGAAATGCTAGAATATTAGTTGATTTTCCTACGAAAATGTGCATTGAGCTTTCACAAATGACAAATATGGAATCACATAATGTTATGAAGAATGCCCCTTATATTGAGCAACTTCAACAATTAAGAGATCAGTGGCTAGCATTTTGTTCTCCACCAAAACCCCAACAAGGGCTTTTCTAAGACAAGCTCTCAAAGAGTACCATGGCAGGTAATCACATATAAGCTTACCTTCTCTTTTTGTGAAGATTAGTGTAATACTCTTTCTTTTGTTCTATGCTCACTATTTTGATCTTTTTTTTGCAGAGATTTGTGGCATACATTGGAGAAAATTGTGCATCTAGAGATTGCCATATGATTGTTAGCTCCCAAGAAATATTTGATAGTTGGATCAAAATCATGAAGAGATACTCTAGAGGGGAACTTATATCCCAAGAGGAGAGTTTGAGAAAAAAGGTAAGGCAACCTTCTCCTACTGTATTTCATTGCCTTAATGGGTTTAAACGATGGAGACATCCTTACACTACAAGAGAAGATCAATGAAGGTCATATCCTTACACTACAAGAGGAGATCAATGAAGGTCATATCCTTTTTCTTAGAAACAAATGGGATAAGGAAGATATGATTGACATGGAAACAAGGGCTAAGAAAATCAAGCAAGATAGGGTCCTAAAGGAGGAATTAGTCACTATTTTCAATCCTTCAGTTCCAGAAATTAGTGTTGTGATGGAGACTTGGAAAGAGCTTGTTGATGATTATGATATCAATGATGAAGTCTACACAAAGATTTTAGGCATTTTCAATGATTGGGTATCAAAGAAGCTCACACGTGGAGCTGATGCAGGGCCCCTACCAAATGAAGCAAAAGATATTGTGAAGTTCCTAATTGGAAAAAAGCAAAATCCTCTTCAATCCTCTACTACTTCCCCTTGGCGTGTATATGTTGTCGAATGCAATCTAGAAACCTTTGATCTTATACATAATGTTTACAGAGATCCAATTACCATTGGGGTTATTGTTCTAGATGCAGCACATGGGGTTGAGGGAATGAAATGGGACTCTATAAAGTTTGGAAAGGTTGTATCCACTCTACTACAAATGACATGTGAACCTAAACAATTCATATTGTTATCATTTCTTGATCGAAAGCAAATGGCAGCTTTGGAAAATGCTCTTGAAAGCATTTCTTGAAGTATCGCATGCTAGTTGGTAATGTTGACTTCCTACCAATGGATAGAACGTTTGCTTTTGGATCTATACATTCTTTTGTGGTTTTGACATTAGTGACCATGGAGAAAAGCTTCATCAATTTTGAGCGATATATAAACAATGTCAACAAGCCTTCCATTTTGGACTTTGAAGGCTTGGACAAGGAGTGCAATGATGAAGATCTTGAAGAAGAACAAAGGATTGCAAAGGCCGTTTTGAGAAAGAAAATGAAAGTTATGGAAACTACAATCAAAGCATTCAATGATGCTCATGAGGTTGTATTTGATGTGTATGGCAGTCGACTTGCATCTAAGGTGGCATTGGTAAATCATATGAAGACTATTGTAGTGGTTTGCGACACTCAAGAGCAAAGAGAGATCGAAGCACAATTGTCGAGGGTCCATGAGAGTGCCAAACAAAATTCAAACTCCCAAGAGGTTCCTCCTACTGAAGTTCAAGTTCTTGAAGTACCACCTGAGGGCATAGAAGAATCAAGCCAAGATATAGCAAGTCTAATTATGAAAGAGAAATTAAAGGCTACTTCAAGTGTTTAAACTCTGTTCCTTCTCCTTTCATCAAGGAAGACACATTTATGTAATTTTGATTTTTTCTTGAGAAGTTACTTCCATTAGCATTTGCAATATTTTCTTTCTTTGATGATATTAATTAAAGAAACTATGTCTTTAGTTTTTTTATTTTTTACAAAAGGTACCAATTATGTTTGGTTTAAAAATTCTATTTAAGTAAATATTTTACCAAATTACTATTAAAGAGCTCACTAAAATTTATCATCCTTTGTAAGGATAACTGTTTAATTGTAATCTAGTGTGTAAGAATACTTATCATAATGAAAAGTTTGAACTAGCTATGCAAATTTTACTTAAGTCTATTTTAGATCTTATTTCAATTAAACTCTTATATGTGTTGTGTTATGATCTTGTCATGTTAGTTTTGGTTAGATTTGTCCACATGGTCAAATCTCTTATCTCTTATAGCCTCTTTTACTACATCACTAGTGTATGTCTATGCATGTACCTTAGGATAAGAGAGCCAACAATATATTACACACCCCAAAAAAGATTCATTGCACCTCCCAAAGGAGTTTTACCTCAGTAGTAAATATTGCAACAAAGATTACTCTCCAATGTATCTTTTGAGATGCGTATATGGAATATTAAGGTAAAATCCTTGTTACAATTCGTGAGTTTAAATATCTATGGGATATAACTAGTTCAAAAATAGAATGGTTAGTCCTTAAGAAAGAAACTATGAAAACTTATCCAAATAGAGTATAGCTTATCTTAATTAAATTGTCATGTGTCACTTATATGTAACATAGTTTTGGTCACATGGTCAAAAGTATCATATTTAAATTTTCTTTTAATAATTAGGACTAATAAACATCTTCTTTGTACATGCCATTTTGAAGGTCTTTTTAGAAACTGAGTATGTTAAATATTATAATGATAATATAATTTGTGCAACTAATTACAAGAATCTATTGTTACTATCTCAAGTATACTTATAATTAGCGATAAAAAGTAGGTATGGAAAAATGGCTTTATTAGAATAGATTTTACTTTAAAGAAATCATCATATATATTTTTTTCACCTCATGATATTACTCTTGGTTAGATTTGACCACATGGTCAAATGTCTCTTTTCTTAAGACATCATTTATTAAGTAGTACCTATGTATGTATTTATTAATGTGAAGTTAAATTGCTTTAGTGTTCTATGCTAGTTTATAGCTCAAACATTAGGTAGAATGATGAGGAAGTAAATGAATCTAATGTGCTTCTTTTTCTTATTGGTAACTTCAACTAAGACATCTATGGTTGGATATCTAACAGATTCAACAACAATAGAGCACGATGATGTGATTGATGTTTCCTTGATAAGAAATGCAACACAATTATGTGTAATACTTTATCTTAATGTTCTTCTTTCACAATGATGCTTTGCTAAGTCTAAAAGGTTTCAAAGCTTTCAAATGGGAAAGCAATGGCTTGTTCTTCGACTAGGATGTATGGAGTTCCTTGAAGCCTTATTTGCAAGATTCCAAGTGGGAGTTTGGTCAACAGCTTTACATAAGAATGTCATGGCTGTTATTAAGTGCTTGGAGATCCATGCAAAAAGAAAGTATCATTTCTTCATTATTTGGGGCCAAGAACAATGTCATAGACATCGACTCAAAGTCATATATAGGCTAGATAAGATGGGAGTAGAAGCAATGTTCAAGCCTCTGAAGTATGTATGGGATCAATATGGAGATGTTAGTCAGCATACCAAGACTATTCTCATAGATGACAGTCCTTACAAAGGATGTCCAAATCCTATTGAGAATTGCATTTATCCAAAAACATTTGATATTGATCGTGAAGACTCTATGTTGATCAAAGAACTTCTACCATACTTGACTTACATAAGCAAATACCATGATGCACGTGAAGCCATCAAGTTTGATCAATATGGACAGGATCCAGTTCAATATGGACATGAATTGTATGCTCAATTCAAGGTATTTCATCTTCATCATCAACACCGCACAAGACCATGATTAATAAAGACGGTATATATGTTCAACCTTCAATTACTTCTTGCTTCAAGAGACCATCTATTATACAAACTGTCAAGATTGTGGGAGAGAAGGAAGGAGTCTCACTTGTAGCTTTCCCGCTTGCACAATGGGGGAATACACACAAAGGTGGAGGCTGAAAACAATTTTCCTCTTCTTAGTTGTGTAAGCCAAAAAGAACTCTAGTACATAGAAATAGAAGAACCCTATATATGGGTCTCAAAACCAAACTCAACTAACTAAGGTGGCATACTAACTAAGCCACGAACTAGAGTAGATATGGATAGCTGTCATCTAGCTATTATTCATGGGTGGTGTACCAACCGCATCTGCAACTGACAAGTCGGTGACATAAATGCACAATGGTCACCCTGGCATATCACGAGTGGAGCTCGATATCTCAACACTCCCTCTCGAGCTCAATCCTAATTCCTGCACACCAAGCAGGTCTCTGAACTTGCACAGCTTCTCTGCGCCCAATGCCTTCGTGAATATGTCAGCTACCTGATCCTCTGTGCTGACATAAACTAGATCAATAAGACCTAGTAAAACCCTCTCCCGCACATAGTGATAATGCACCTCAATGTGCTTTGTTCTAGCATGATAGACTGGGTTATTTGCCAAGTGTATACTACTCATGTTGTCACAATAAATGACAACTGGCCCATCTGTAGGCTGATGCATATCATAAAGTAGCTTATGCAACCAAGCTACTTCACATGCAGCCATTGCTGCACCTCTGTACTCAGCCTCTGTGCTCGACAAGGCAATTGTAGGCTATTTCTTGCTGCTCCAAGTGACTGCAGCACTCCCAAAAGAGAACACATATCCACTGGTAGATCGTCTATCAGAAATACTACCAACCCAATCAGCATCAGTGTATCCATACAACTGTATCTGAACCCCAGTCTCATAAAGTAGTCCATACTGCAATGTGGACTTCACATACTTGAGTATGTGTCTAGCCGCATCCAGATGCGGTTTCCTTGGAGCCTGCATAAACTGACTTACCAATCCAACAGCATAGCTCAAATCTGGCTTGGTAATAGTCATATAAATCAAACTTCCTATTATGCGTCTGTACATAGTAGGGTCTTCCAGAAGCTCACCTGCATCTGCGCTCAGCTTCACATTTTGCTCCAAAGGAACTGAAATAGGCTTACAGCCTGTCATCCCATATTTGGACAACATGTCCAATCCATACTGCCTCTGCAAGAGCCGTATCCCACTTGGTGATCTAATCACCTCAATGCCCAAGAAATAACGCAACTCTCCCAAATCCTTCATCTCAAACTTCTACTTCAATAGCATTTTCACATGAGGATATCTTCATCACTGTCACCTGTGATAATCAAATCATCAACATAAATGACAAGTAGCATAATACCTTTCTCTGTTTTTCTCACATAAAGTGAGAAATCTGCCTTGGAAATCTAAAAGCCAATAGTGACAAGATACTGTCCTATCTTGTCAGACCATGCTCTAGGTGCTTGCTTCAAGCCATACAAGGCTTTCTTCAACCTGCAAACAAACTCAGGATGAACAGCATGCACATAACCTGGTGGCTGCTCCATATAGACCTCTTCTTGCAAATCACCATGCAAGAAGGCATTCTTTACATCCATCTGATGTAAAGACTATTCCTTTGATGCAGCCATAGCAATGACTGCTCTTACAGTTGCCATCCTTGCAACCGGACTGAATGTTTCTTCATAATCAATGCCATATGTTTGTGCATACCCCTTGACTACTAATCTTGCCTTGTATCTGTTCACAGAACCATCTGCATCGTGCTTCACCTTATAAACCCACTTACAACCAATTGCATTCTTACCTTTAGGAAAAGGTACCAATTCCCATGTAGCATTTGCTTCCAAGGCATCCATTTCTTCATCCATGGCTTTCTCCCATTTTTCTTTTCCCATGGCTTGCTCAAAAGAAGTGGGTTCTGGTTCCTGTATCACTTTGACCACATAGGCATAGTGAATGGCTGTAAATCCATCATATTTCAGTCTATCCACAGGATACCTAGCTCTGGTAGACCTGCGCAATGTAGGTTCACTCCCAGGTGCTCTCAAAACATCCCTGGTCTTCCTTACTCCAGGTGTAACAATAGAAGGAATACCCAACTCATCATCAATGCTCTGTTTTGAGCCACTGGATTCACCATCCACATAAGAGTGACCTGCATTCACATCAAACATGGACTGATCTACCTTCTCTTTTCCTTTTCGTGATACCTGAATACCACTATCTGCATTGCTTTGAGAAGATTCTCCTGATCTCAATCTGCTTGTCCATGGCGAAGAATGTACCACTACTAGAGGATGCTCCAGGTCTACTAATATCTTCTGACTGCTGCTGTGAATTGCTACTCATCTCATCAAAAATAACATCTCTGCTCACTGTAAACTTACGAGTAGAAGGGTTATAGCATCTATACCCTTTCTGCTACAAAGAGTAACCAATAAAGATGCACTTCTCAGCTTTTGGATCCAACTTGGATCTCAACTCATCTGGCACATGAACATAGGCAATGCAACCAAAAATTTTCAAATGAGAAATATCTGGTTTCCTACCAGTATACCTCTCCTCTGGAGTCATCCCATGTATTACTGCAGTGGGAGTCCTGTTCATTATGTAGACTGCTGTAGCAATTGCCTCAGCCCAATAAAAATCTGGCAGGTCTTTTTCATTGAGCATGGCACGAGATACCTCTCCAATATGCCTGTTTTTCCTTTCTGCAATTCCAAATTGTTGTGGGGTATGACTGCATGAATATTGCTGCTTTATGCCATGCTCCTGCAGGAACCTTGCAAACTCATTTGAGAGGTACTCTCCCCCTCCATCTGACCTTAGGCATTTTATTTGCAGGCCTGTTTCTTTTTCAACCATAGCTTTAAGAGTTTTGAAATGCCCAAAAACTTCACTTTTCTTTTTCATGAAATACAGCCAAACTTTTCTGCTATAGTCATCAATAAAAGTGACAAAATAATGACAGCCTCCAAGAGATACAGCTTTAGTAGTCCACACATCAGAGTGGATTAATTCCAATGGCTTCTTACTCTCTTGAACATGTCTAGGAAATGGTTTCCTTGCCTGTTTTCCAAATTGACAGGCTTCACATACCTTGTGCATTTCTGCAACCTTGAATTTAGGCAATCCTGCAACAATATTCTGGGCCTGCATTGATTTAAGTCGCTGTACATTAACATGACCAATGCGTTTATGCCAGATATCAATATCTGCAACTACATCGGTCCCATGTGCAAACATTGCTGCACTCAATTCAGGCATGTCTGCATCCAACATAAACATACTGCCCTTCTTCTTTCCTTTTGCTATCAAGCGACCTTTATTTTTCATATCCTCAACAAAGCATCCACGAGGATTAAATTTGACCTGCAAGCCCTACTCAACCATTTGACCAACAGAAACCAAATTCTTTGTGATATTCGGGACATGAAATACATCGGACAGGTATTTCTTTTTCCCATCCTGCATAGACAAAGGAATTTTTCCAATCTGCACAATAGGATGTGCAGTATCATCATCAATCTCCACAAATCCTGGTTTTTCCATTTTCCTTGCATCCTCCATCCATTCTGCATGACCTGTCATGTGGTTTGATGCACCTGAGTCAACATACCATACATCATTGCTTTCTTCTGCACTTTCACAGAATTATTCATGTGCTGCACCATAAACAAATGCTCATTTCTGTCATCACCCTGTCTACTAGAAGATGCATAATTCCCTTGTTGCAATTTTCCATTCATGATGTCATTCTGCTTTTTATAGCAGTCTTTAGCCATATGACCCATTTTACCCCACAGTAGTGGCATTCAACATTACTGTTTGCATATTGGCCTCTTTGCCATCCACCACGACCTCTTTGGCTCCCCCTGCCTCTAGAGTTACCACGTCCTCCTCCATAGGACTGGTTTTCTTGAGTTTGCTGCATATTCTGATTTCTACCACGGCCTCCAGATCGGCCTCCTCTACCTCTGCCTCTACCTCTTTCAGCATTTGAGTAGAAGACAGCTTCTTTTGCAATTCCTCCTGAAGAACATGCACCACCATTTCTCTGCTCCTCAGAAATTAGAAGAGCAATCAACTCCTCAAAATCAGGAAATCTTTCACGGATGGAAATGGATGTTCGGAACTGTGCATAATCCTTTCCTAGACCATTCAAGGTCATGGAAACTAAATCATCATCTTCCACTGGCGACCCAATGGAAGCAAGTGCATCTACGATCTTCTTCACCTTCATGTGGTAGTCATTGATGCTCATACTTTCTCTTTGCACATTGTGCAACTCTTGCTTGAGCTGCATTTTCCTGGCTTGCGTATTTGTGCTATACATTTTTGACAGAGTATCCCATGCCTCCTTTGGCGTACTTGCATCCTGAATATGCACAATCATAGAGTCTGAAATACTGATAGACAGCCAGTACATAACTTTTCTGGCTCTCTCATGCCATGCTTTAAATGCCTGCATTTGCTATTGATTGGGAACATCAGGAAGAATTGGTTCTTCTTCATTTCCTGCAACAAATTCCCAATATCCTTTTCCCATAAGGAAATTCGTCATTCTAAACTTCCATGCTTGGAAGTTGTTCTTGTCAAGCTTTTCAGTGACAATCTGTGAAAGAGAATTAGACGCCATTACAGAACACTGCAAAAAATTCTGTCACTGCAAAAAACACAGCTTCAGCCTCACAAGGGCAAATCTGCAAAACTGACGAAAGTGGTACTTGACCACACAGTCACTTCTTAGTGACGATTTTGCATCAATAGGCAATAAGGATGATTCTGTAACTCCCAATGTCTCTGCGCACAGGCATACGATGCAATTTCTACAGTAACTTTTCACCGACCTGTAGAACAGTGGTCGCACAGCATAAAATTGGGCCTTTTCCTGAGTGCGTGCAGAAAACTTCCGCCTCCAAAACAGGCCCCGAAATGGCCTCAAATCAAAAAAACAGGGATACCAAGGGCTAAAGCCCTTTTCCCACTGCATATACTACCCTCTTGCCACACCGCGAAGGGCGTCTCAATCTGAGACAATGAACTCCTACACTTTCCGACTGTGCTACCTGCAGAGACTTGCTCCAAACCAGAAAAATGAAAGCAACACTGGTCCTCTTGCCAGAACACCGCAAACTTGGTATGCTTTCTTGAGCTGCTTACCACGAACAAGGCTCTGATACCATGTCAAGATTGTGGGAGAGAAGGAAGGAGTCTCACTTGTAGCTTTCTCGCTTGCACAATGGGGGAATACACACAAAGGTGGAGGCTGAAAACAATTTTCCTCTTCTTAGTTGTGTAAGCCAAAAAAGAACTCTAGTACATAGAAATAGAAGAACCCTATATATGGGTCTCAAAACCAAACTCAACTAACTAAGGTGGCATACTAACTGAGCCACGAACTAGAGTAGATATGGATAGCTGTCATCTAGCTATTATTCATGGGCGGTGTACCAACCGCATCTGCCCTGACAAGTCGGTGACATAAATGCACAACGATCACCCTAGCATATCACGAGTGGAGGGCCTGAAGAGCAGCAACACACAGACACCTCTGCAAAAAGGAAGGCTTCACTAAAGGAAATAAGGAAACAAATGGTGGAGGATACAAGGAGAAAATGGAATGCCAAGGCAGTGAGGGTGCCCCAGGCACCTATTCCACCATGCGAGGATGATGCCCCAACAAGCTTCCACATCGACCTTGTAATTTGGGAGAGGTAAGAAACATCCAAGCTCCCCTTCGACTTTAACTTCCAGTTCCCCACCACCTTGCGTAGGGTTTTTCCCATCAAGGTGGTGAAGTGATTAACATCGAAAAAGCAGGCTCAGACAGAAGTGGCTAGAGGAGAGAGAGCGGAATCCCACCTTATGGGCCATTGAATATGTTGAATTTTGGCAAAATAAGGTTTTTTGAGTGCCAAGATCGGTGGCCAGCTACGAATGTCAACCTAAATGGAGAAGAAGGGTCTGTGACTCCAACCTAGACACTTGGATAGCCTTTTACAACACTCAACCTTTCAAGTGGAATGACCCAACCTTTATGCCTTACCCTCGAAGGGTGGGAGTGGATTTTGACTCCAATGTCCATGGCCGCTATGACTTCCCTATAATCTATAATCCTCATTATACTACATATGAAGAGGCCCTCGTCTTCACATAAAGGGGAGCTACATAGCTCTACCTCGAGACCTACGGACCGCTTATTGATCAAGCGTTTCAAGCCGAGCGGCCATGGCTACCTCTCACATAGCCGATGCGCAATGCCTACCTTATGGGTGTAGTGAGCTTACCTTGATGCTTGATCAAGTTCCCTCCTCTCTCTTGCACTCCAATAGCTCCACGATCGTTGTAGCAAGCTCAAGCAACCTCAAGCCCCCTCCGTCAAGCTCAATCCTCCATAGCCGCGCAAGAGAAGAGAAGAGAAGAGAAGAAGAGAAGATGAAGAGAGAAGATGAAGAGAGAAGATGAAGAGAGAAGATGGGGAGCTTCTTCTCCACGATCCCTCACTCTCACACACTCACTCCCTCACTCTCTCACACTCCCTCACTCCCTCACTCAAGCACAAGCAAGAAGGCAAGAAACAAGAGAGGAAGAAGAAGAAGCTTTGGCCACACACAAGAATGAGCTTCTCATTCACTTTTGAACTTTATATACATGCCCTACTTTTTGGGCGGTCATCCCCACTTTTTACATGGCTGGCCATTAGCCTAGGCCTCTTTTCATATTTTCCACCGTTCTAACTTATCCCATTCCCATTAATGCATACAATTTGCATAGGAGTGAGCCCGGCACTCTTTTTACAAGGATTCGGGAGCACCTTCATATTTAATGGCGCGCTTTTACTCTTTTCTTTTCTCGAGGTGACACTGAAGCCTTCTGGAGAGGTTGTCATTCAAATTTTCAAGGTCTAACCTCCATCCGGGGTGCCTTTTCCTTCCATTGTCCTATGCCTTTTCGGTTATCTCCTTCTTCCATTTTTCCCGCACTTTTGCTCCATTTTTCGATCCTCTGTGCTGCGGTAAACATCCATCAACATGTTAGCCTACAAAGGTCAACTACATTGACGGATGCTAAAACACATGCTAGATGGTGGAAAGAAGTGCAACTTAGCCAGCAATGATGGAAGGATCTATTCAAAGAATCTCAAATGGAATACCTTGCGAGTACTTCAAGCGGGGTGTCTAAGAACATGTCTTATGTGACCGTTCCCTTGAATCCATTTGCAATGACAAATTCCAATGTGGCACATGTACCTCTAAATCCATATACCTCAATCCCGGCTTACATGATGGACACAAGCATGCCTTCTATGCCTCAGACTCAATCCACTTTAGATGAGGGTAAAGTAACAGAAATTACTGCAAAGTCACTAGGAAAATTAAAAGAGGAAATAATGGGTGCGGTTCAAGCACCATTGGAGGAAATTTATTCAATAACAACACAAGCTGCTAATGCACAACAGCCTTTAAGCAGCTCGACTTCAAATCCACCTAGATCAAATATATGGTGTGGTAAGTGTAATGGTTATGGCAATGTGGCTATTGAATGCCCAATGCCTTCACAATTAATGCTCAATCATCCTCCACTTTGTACCTTTTGTCTTGAAATGGGGCATATTCACACAAATTGTTGGCATAAACTTGGCTAAGAACAATAACAGGCTAGTGCAATGCAAAGAAATTACAATTACATGGATCACAACAACACTACTTACGAGATTGGGCCACCCACTCAACCCTTTAGGCCCTATGGATTGTCTACCCAAGACAAACCTTGAGTGCCACGAAACAATTACAATAGTGATGGAAATCGAGGAAGAAATTCTCCTTTCAGGAGAAACAATGGTAATTTCCATAATTTAATAGGGCAAAGTGGACAACAAAGGCCTAGAGGACCAATAATTTATTATCAATGCCAACAAGAAGGTCATATAGCTACCTACTATCCAAACACCTGTAAAAGTCAAGACTATACCCCTCTTTGTAGGAGGTGTAGGACATTATGGAGAACTGTCCTAAGTGAGAGGATAACAAAACTAAAGACAAAAGTAAACATGAACCTTCAACATCTGCTACAAATTTGGTTGAAATAGGTATGAAAGAGCAAGAGAGTAATTTTAAGTCAAAATTTTTGCATGCTAGGGTGACATTTAAGGTTGACCCCATGATTGCTGTCACTACTAGAGCGCAAAGGCAATAATAAAAGAATGAGCATGGTCTAGAGGAAGAGAGTCCACAATCAAAAGAAACCGTGAAGGATAAATCTAAGGATGTAGATCCGAACATAGAGCTTCTTGAATCGGATTCTCCTCTCAACAATCTTTTGATAATCCATTATTGCCCATGCCCCTAGCAAATCCTAAGTTCCAAGTAGGAGTAGCTCCTTTCCTGAAAGACTCGTGCCTCCAAAAGAAGAGAGCAAAGAGCAAGTGGAAATGGTGAATAATACCTATGATCTTTGGGCAGCATTGGAGGAAATAAACTTAACAATTAACCTGAGGTAGTTGCTTGAAATAGCCCCTATATGTCAAAGGCAGCTTTATCATAAGCTAGTTCAATGTAGGAGGAAAAGGATCAAGACTAACGCTTCTAAAGTAATTGCAAATGCATCCAAAAAGAAAACAACTAAGGAAGTAAAAATTGTAAATCTATTTGTGGATCCATGAGTACCAGTTATAGACACTACCATCAATAGACATTTATAGAATGAAGTACAATTGGATGGTGATTTAGTAGTCAATTTAAGACCAAATGATGCAAGAATTAGGGTTGAAGAATCTAGAACCTACTCATAGTTTTATGCGTGGTTGATCAAAGGAAAGTGACTTCTTTGGGATTACTTTGCAATGTGAAATCTGTAATTGCTCGACTAGAATTTCATGTGGATTACCTAGTAGTTCACTCATTGTCAAATATCTCTTCATATTCTGTGTTGCTAGGTCGACCTTGGTTATACCAAGCAAGGTGCACTCAGGATTGGTATAAAGGTTCAATTGTGATTGGTCCTTGAAATGATAGGGTCAAGATACAAGTTATTACAAAAGCGTTTTTAAGGGAGTTAGGAGATGTAGTTAGTGAGATGGATGAGAAATCCAATAGTGAATTCTATGATTCAAAAGTAGAGAGGACAGATAACGAAAGGCCTTATGCCTGGTTATTTAAAGCACAACGACCAACAAGAGCATAAAAAGTGGGGGTGAATATTGTGCATTAGCCTAACAAAGTAGAACAAGTGGGTATTGGTGAATATGCGGCTAATTTCTCATCAGATAATGACTCTAGTAGTGATATTACTCACTAGTTATCCACCTCAGAAGACACAACCCTAGATTGTTTAATGGTTTTAGCAAAGGAGGATAAAAATCCAGAGGATGTAATCCATGAATTCAATGATTTGAATGATTCATTTTTTGAAGCATGTCTTGGATTTTGTAAAAATGACGAAGAAGGTGATGTTGGGGATGCATTTTTTGCATATAATAGATCGAAAATATATTCCATTAATGACTTAGAAGAGGAGGAGAATGAGGCAAGAGCATCAAACTTAGACAAAGTTTCAATAAGCTCCTCAATAACTATGGAGGAAGCCGATAATGATCATGATGAATTTGAGGAGAGTTTAGTTACAACATTTCCTTATGAGGTAGGTATTCTGCCTTTTGGGTGTTCGAACAACTTCCAGTTGTCACTAAAAGATATTACTATCGTCAACTAGAAAAGAAAGAAAGAGAAGAAACATGGATGGGTGCAAACCTTTACAACATCTGATATTAAATAATGATGGAGATGACCCATCTTCGTTGGCTTTAAATAGATTCACATAGATTTTTAATGAATGTCATGGTAATTATGATAGGATAATCAAACAATTAAACGAGGCTTTGGAAATAGAACGTGAGGTAGCAGTGATAGCCATGAATGAAGCAATGAAGAAAATTACTGAGTTACGAAAAGAAAAGTGAGAATTCCAATTTAGGGAGAGGTGATATCTAGAAGAAATCTCACTTTTAGAGATGTATTTAGAAGAGCAAGAATATAAATTAAATAATGATGTGCAACAAATGGAGCAAATATCACTTATTCCTAGGAAATGCTCAATTGAATATGAGCAAACAAATGAATTTTATAAAAGAAGTAAATCTGTGTCTACTCCCGGAATTGGATTGCAAGAGAAAAATTCTACTACCACTCCTTGGCTATATCATTCCCTTAAGTGCTCTATGAGCAATAGGTAAAAGCCATATTATTATTTTAAAGGGAAGCTAGGGGGATATCATAGAAGGCAATTGAAATCAAGCAAAGCTCACTTGCAAATTATATGTGAGGCAGTATCACCCCATCCCAAAGAAATAGTAATGTATTTTATTGTTTATGGTTGGGGATGGAGAGTAACCAGAGCTTAGAGGATTTGAACCTTTGGCACCTAAGGACTTTCTCGAGCTAAAACATGTTATACACTATTTAGAGTGTTGGATTCAAGGTGAGGAAGATGAAGATTCTAGAATTTAGGGCCATGTAGGCATAGGCTTAGGCTATGGTAGGCAAACACTAGGTGCAACTTATGTTAAACTAAGGTATGCTAGACTACAATATGGCTATGGTAGGCTTAGGCTATGGTAGGTAAACATTGGGTGCAACTTATTCTAAGCTAAGTTATGCTAGGCTTAGGCTTTAACTTAGGCTATGCTAGGCATTTAGTAGTTTGTCAATTTCTTCTTTGAATGCGAGTGCATGTTTAGGATTCATAGCGTACAGTCGTTGTTTGACTAGGACTGCATCTTATACCATGGGAATAGAGAGTAGACTATGATATCCTGTTAGGGTGACCTTGGATGTGAAGTGCTCATGCAATCAAGGATTGGGGCAATGGCTTGATGTTCTTTAGCAATTGCTCAAAAGCAGTAAGAATTGAGATGGACACCTGGAATACCTCATCTATCAACCTGAATGCCATCACAACCTTGCTGAAAGGTGACACAAAAACTGTGCCTAATTATGGCCCACTCACTAAATTCATTTCTTGTCATGATGATGAGCGAGATTAGATGCATATCCTCACAACAATAACTTACCCTTCTCAAATGGTGAGGATAACTATAAACAAGTGGCCAAGGTAGCTAGTAATGTATAAACAAGGGAAAATAATAAAAACCCTAGGCTGCCAAACCTTGTCGACAATTCCAATTTGCATGATGGTAGGAAGCATTGAACCGATTCCTAACATGCCCTACCATGTGCCCACACATAAGCTGGAACTATTCAAGATTTTGGAATTCATGAGAGAAAAGTTGCATGACAACCATGGCATAAACCTGAAACCACTCAAAGAACTATTGGAATCTAGATGATGAAAGTGGACTAAGGTTCAAAAGTTGAACTTGCTATACAATCAAGCCCTCATAAAAAAGAATAGTAAGTTGAAAGAAGGAGTAGTGACCAATGATGCTCGTGACAAATACATGTTTTATTGCTCTCTTTTGGGCTTATCATAACAATCAAAACTATCTCGTGTCTTTCTCTCTAATTGTTCTTTTTTTTTTTTGGGGCAAATGATAGTTTGACATGTCGGCAAATGCCCTTGCACTTTAACCTTAGGGCTCAGTCACACCTAGGGGAGTGGGGGGGACCCTCACCCTCCCCACTCGCCTTGGGTGTGACATGGAAGTGACAAGGGTTATTTGAACCCCAGCTTTCCCCACTAGAATAGATAAAAAACAAAGTTTTAGTAGTGTGGTAGTGGGGTTAACCCTGTCAAATGATTTCTGTTGGTCCCTAAATGCACCTTTTAGCTTTTGGGCTAGTAGCCGGCACTTGTCCACCTAATCGCAAGCTTTGGTTTGACAACTTGCACAGCTTGCGCTAGAGTGTGACCGCTTTGTTTATGGGGCCAAGATAACCTACAAAAATACATTTTGTTAACCTTATGAGCCTTGGCACGACGGGGCCCTCACGTAGATGCTATGTGGAATGAAAGGGTTTAAATAGCCATGATCGAATGCTCGCGCTTTCATAAACAATTGGATTTGGAAAATAGTGGTGCCAGGTGTTAAAAACATTTTAATTAATTTTAAAATTCAGACCCGAGCTGTGACTCCGAAGGAGATTTGCTCTTTTGAACTGCGTCTGGACTGTGATCTCGCTTGGGGACGCGACAATGCAGCAGGTTGGGTGCCTTGTCTCGCAAGGCCAGCAATGGGTTCGTTTCTAGGAACATCTCTAACGCAGTCGTGGTTTGCTTCAGGGTGAAGGGTCGGAAACTGAAGTGACTTGGGAGGATCAGCAGAACATCAACACTTTTGGTCGCTTGAACAACAAATTTCACGAGATCCAAGATGATATCAAAGCGAAAAAGGTGTGTTTTCCATCTTAGATCCAAATTCTGTCAGAATTCCCAGCCCGGGACGTACCGCGTTGTCGTACTGTTTCTGAGCAGACAGGCAGTGAGCATTCGTCCCTTTATTTGTTGCTTTCTCTCTCTCTCTCTCTTACGTGGATGTGTTTTGTGCGTTGTATTTTGCTGCGAGCCATCTTGAGGATGCTCAAGCTGCATCATGTGATAGTGGGGAAAGTAGATGTTGCAGCTAGCTGCTAGCTAACCAGCGAAGTGCATGCTTTAGAGATGTATTTGACGGAGCATCATGTGATTGGTAACGACAATGACCGTGGGCTTGTCCACCTTGAGAGACTAGGAATCATTAAGCGCTTGTTCATCGTCCATATATTGATAGCAATCTCTATAGCATGGCTTTTTTGTTCACAATAATTGCAATTGGGGGGTCCCTTCCTGTGGGAGGAATCAATGCCCTCTACCTCATCCTCATCAAAATAGGCAGAATCAACTGACTGGTGTTTGTTGCTATGGCCATTACCACGCTTCATCCTACATCCCTCTTCATAGACCATAGAAACAAGGGATCCCTTTGACTTGGGGGGGTGGAAGCTACAATCTCCTGTTAAAGCATGATATGGAATACCACCAACTCAAGTAATCTCTTTTGAACCTTGACAGCAGTCTTGGAAGCATGAAAAGAATCTGGCAAATTTTGAAGAATTATAATGCCTTGGTCAGTTGACCCACGAGGTCTATAAGTTGTTGGACCTACTCGATGAAATTTGGGCTCTCCAACTTGAAATTGATCAACTTCTCTTCTAGCTAATAAGGGCGAAGGTGGTCTATACCAGCAAACTTGTCAACAAGGTAATACCATAACAAGGTTAGTTCTAAATGTTTCATCCCAAAATGTATCACCCTTGAGATATTGTGTTTCACCTTGAAAAAAATGTTTCTCCTCTTGTAGGTCCCAAGTGAAACGCTAGCTGAAATGGCTGACTAGTACATGTAAGAGAGTTTTAATACAACAATGAGTTATAGTGTACATATGTCATACCATGCAAATCCTTTAATGTCAACACATGATGTCTTTTCTTGGTGCATGTGTGTGTGCACATGTGGATATTAAAATAGAGTAGAGACCAACATAGACATCAAGCATTAATATGTACAATTCTTGAGACTCTTTTTTTTGGGGGGGAAAGGAGAGGAGGGTTTTGATTTTATAGTAGCGTGTCTACTATGGATGGTTTTGATTCTAGTCGGTAATTAATGATGGTTTTTAAAGTTTCAATACAAGTCAATAGTCTAATTTATAGAATAATGTAACCTTATAAATTAGACATGATGTAACAACGCATATCCTATATATAATTGGCGTAAAAAATTCCCTAAAAAAGGTAAGGAAAACCAATTTTTTTTGTCAAAGATCAAGTCTCATTCAAGTGGTTCACTTGAAGTGTTTAATGTCTTCGGAGTGTTTTTCTTCTTATGCATAAGGTAACCTTGGGAAAATCTATCTAGGCAACAACCATGCATGTGATATTGAAGGAATGGGCACCATACACCTGACTCTTGAAAATGATTAGAAATTGATCATTCATGATGTTAGGTATGTACTTGGCATTAAAAAGAGCTTGCTTTCTGTTAGGCAGCTAGACAGCAAGGATTACTTTACTATCTTTGGTGGTGGAATGTGGAAGATACAGAAAGGGTCTATGCTAATCACTAGAGATGGTAATAAGAGAACTCTATATTATCTCTATTGTAAGGTACTTCTTGGAAAGTTTGTTGTAGTTGCTAAAGTGCAGTCACACATGGAGTTATGGCATAAGTGTTTGGGATACATGAGCCAAAAGGTTTTACAAGCACTTTTTTCACTTGGAAGAGTTGATGTTAAAAACTCAAATCTTGACTTCTGTGATGACTATGTTTTGGAAAAATATATAAAGAGTTCATACTCTCATAGAGTCTCTAGGAAGGCATGTATCTTGGATTTAGTCCCTTCTGACATATGCACTATGCCAATAAAAACTCATAGTGGTTTTTATTATTTTGTGTTTTTAATTGATGACCATTCTAAAAAGCTATATGTTTACTTGCTTAAGCAGAAAAAGGGAGGTATTGGATACCTTTAATAAGTTTTATGCATTTGTTAGTACTCAAAAGGGTTTAAAATTAAAATGCATAAGAACAGACAACGGGGGAGAGTATGTATCTAAAGCATTCAATAAGTTTTGTGATATCAATGGGATTAAACGGGAGCTTAGAACTTCTTATAATCTGTTATTTAATGCTGTGGTTGAGTGAATGAACCGCACGTTATGTGAGAAGATTCGATGCATGTTGTCCACAGCTAATCTCTCGCAATCGTTTTAGGGAGAGGCACTTAAAATTGTGGTGTATATTTGCAATCGATCTCCACACCGTGCACTTGAAAGTGGCATCCTTGAAGGGGTTTGGTTTGGCAAACTTGCTTAATATGACCAATTAAGGGTCTTTGGCTAGGAATGCTATGTATATGTACTTGTTGATATAGCAGAACTAAACTTGACATGAAATTTCATAGAGACATCTTCATGGGTTATAGAGATGAAGGTGAAATGGGCTATAGAGTTTGGGTTCCAAGCATGAAAAGGGTGTTACATAATCAAGATGTGGTATTTAATGAGTCAAAGCTATTGAAAAATGCCACATCTAATGAGTTGGACAAAAAGAAAGTAAAATTTCAGCACGATCAACCACTTCAACAACCATTAGCCACTACTAAAAATACAGCTCCATTTGATGCTAATTATGATAATCAGTGTATCATTATTAAGCCATGTAAAAATGGGCAGCAAAGGGATGTTGAAAATCAGTTTGGGCAACAAAATAAGCATGCTGAAAATGAATTACATCTTGAAAATGCATTATAGCAACCTGAACATGCAGTTCAACAACCAAATAATGAGGTCATTGATATTTCTTTGGATGTGGATCCATTGCCCGATAACACAAATCATTGGATAAGAAGGTCTACATGTGTCAGGAGACCTATATAGAGGTTTGATCTCTCTTTCGATTGCATTTTGCTCACAGACGAGGGTGAGCCTCTTACATATAAAGAAGCATTATCATGTGAGTTAAAGAAAAAGTGGGAGCTAGCTAAGTAGGAAGAAATGAAATCATTGTTTCAGAATGATACTTGGGATTTGGTACCATTACTTGAAGATAGAAAATCTATTCTTAACAAATGGGTCTATAAAATCAAGTATCTGGATGGCAAACCCAAATACAAAGCCGAGCTTGTGGCTAAGGGCTATATACAAAAAGAGGGAATTGACTTTCAAGAAGTCTTTTCACTTGTTAAAATGATCACTCTTCGGGTATTGTTTGCTATCATAGCATCTATGGATTTGAACTTGATCAAATGGATGTTAGAATTGCATTGCTGCATGGTGATTTGGAAAAAGAGTTGTACATGAAGCAGCCAGAAGGCTTTGTTATGCCAGGAAAGAAGCACTTGGTGTGTAAGCTTAAAAGAAGCTTGTATGGTTTGAAACAGGCTCCTAGATAGTGAGTGGTATAAAAAGTTTGATGCCTTCATACTCTCACATGGGTTTAAAAGAAGTAATGTAGATCACTGCTTATATATAAAGAAGGCTGATGATGGAAGCCTTATTATACATGTGCTTTATGTAGATGATATGCTTATTGTTGGTAAGCATAAAAACCAAGTTAATGCATTGAAAAGACAGCTGAATTCAGCCTTCTCCATGAAGGATTTGGGTGCAGCTGAACACCTTTTGGGCATGTGTGTGACAAGAGATAGAGAGCAGCAGCTCTTATTTCTCTCACAAGAAAAGTACATCAACAAAGTACTTGATCATTTTTCTATGGCAAATGTTAAGCCACTCGGTGTTCCTTTACCACCATACCTTAAGTTTAGCAAAGCAGATTGCCCAAAAGATGATAAGGCAGCCAGCTCTATGAAGGTTGTTTCTTATGCTTCAACTTGTGGTTCACTCATGTATGCTATGGTTAACACCAGACTTGACATTGCTCATGTAGGGGTGTTGTGAGCAGATTTATGTCAAATCTTGACAAAGCACATTGGGAAGTAGTGAAATGCATCTTATGGTACCTTAAGGGTACACAAGGAAAATTTATTTGCTATGGAAAGGGTACATTGGATTTGCAGGGGTATTGTGATGCAGACATGGTAGGTGGCTTGGATACTTGCAAGTCTACTAGCGGGTACATATTTACCTTGACTAGTGGGGCAATTTCTTGGTGCTCTAGATTGCAAAAGATAGTAGCACTTTCTACCATTGAGGTTGAATATATTTTAGCCACATTGAAGCTTTGAAAAAAGTTGTTTGGATTGGTAATTTGGTCAAGGATTTTGGGCTGCCCACCAAACCACATGTACTTGGATGTGATAGCTAGAGTGCTATATGCCTGGCTGAGAATGCCATGTTTTATGCATGAAGCAAACATATTGATGTGCGGTATCACTTTATTGGACAGGTTCTAGATGATGGTCTAGTCACACTGACTAACATCAAAACACTGGATAACCTTGTAGATGTTCTCACTAAAAGTCTTGCAAAGGCTCAACATGAGCATTGCATTCGACTAGTGGGAGTTGGCTCGCTTAGGACCTTTAAGTGGGAGGTTGTTGGGTGTAAAGGCTCTTATGCTACTCCCGTGTATATATTACTTTACACACGTGAACACACCCTTGCGGATATAAGTGCACCGTACCCTAAGTATAAATACATTCTTTTATTCTTTGTGTGTACCACATTGGTATACACCCATCCCTCAACTCTTTACTCACTCATTGCATTGAATAGCTGCACGCATCTCAATTGACGTGTACGTTTCTCAAGTGCTTCCTCTTGTATTCTTAAGAGGAGTGTTGGCCTTCTCCTCATTAGGCTCTTGATACACTTGGTGATTCATGGATAGAGGGAGTCCTTGAGGAGTGGCAATCTTAGGATGGTCTGCGGTGATCTTGGAGGAACCAGGTACATTCCACCGAGCTTGTTTGTACTAACTACTATTTGATGACTTGTGCCATGCAGGAAAGGGAGGTCATCTCTATAAAGGAGGCTTTGTAGTTGCAACATTGAAAGAAGGCTATGGAGCAAGAGTGGGATACTATTGAGCAGAATGGCACTTGGGATCTTGTCTCGTCTTGCTCATAGGAAGGTGAATGGCACCAAATGGGTTTTTAAGACCAAATATCATAGTGATGGCACTTGGGATAAGCACAAGGCATGGCTCATTGTTGCAAAGGGCTTTGCCCAACAACCATGGGTGGATTTCCATGACACTGTTGCACCTATATCTGAGATGGCTATCATTATGCCTTTCTTGCCTTAGCCAGCCATAGGAGATGGGAGATTTATCAGTTTGATGTGAAGTTTGCCTTTCTTAATGGTGATTTAAAAGAGGAGATCTATATTGAGCAACCTCTTGGTTTTTCTTTGTTCGATGGACAGATGTACAAGTTGAAGAAGGCCCTTTAAAGGCTCAAACATTCTCCACGTGCTTGGAATGAGAAGATAGACTTGTTCTCCAAGGAAAGTTAGGGTATCAACGTTTTTCTTTCAATCCTCAGTTATATGTCCACATCAACATCCATTAGCATAGGGTTATGATCATCTGTTTCCAATTCCTAGCACTTTACTTTTTAGATAATGCATGTTAGCTATCCACATGTGAATGTTACTTTACACCTTGGTATGTTGTTGGCGAGAGTCCCATCCATTAATATTGTGCCTTACACACCCGCAAGTGTGTACATTTGTCTATCCTAGGATGGTTGTGTTGGGTATCCCCCTCACTCTCCTTGGACATAGAACCCCCATTCCGTTGGCTCCTCAAATGTAGGGATGTCTATCCTCTACTATACTGTGCCACCATTCATTCCGTGGGTCACTTTGATGCAAGGATTTTCATCCTCTGTTTGCAATGTGCCTATCCATCCTCCTTGGGCTAGTCATGTGGCTATCATCCCCATGCCGAGTTAGTCCACACTTATGGATCCAATGCGCACACATCAAGCATCTCTGGTGGACACTTTGGGATTAATTGTCAAGTGTAGTCCTTTTTTCCACCCTACCCACCCTATCCCTCACTTAGCACTATCACTTATGTTGCATGGCTGAGAATGCCTTTATGGACAAGACTCGTTTCAAGGGGTTGCATTTCACTACTTGGTCTAACCTCATGCAACAAATGGTTTGGGATCTAGTAGTTGGCTTAGAACCTATGCCATATGGCCCACCTTGGCCATATCTATCAATGGAGAGCTCACAAAGCTATAGCAAATATTGAGTTAATGTAGGGGTTACTTCTTGAGTTTCACTCCCAATTCTAACATTTTTCCCTAGCATCCGATCATTGGAGTCATCTCCTTGATGGCTATGTGGTGAGCAATCAAACTCGACCTATCAATGTTGATTATGAGCTACAGGAGTTTTCTATTAAAGGAAGGGGTGTCAGAGTGGAACGATGCAGAAATGTAGGACATAGACTGAGAGAGAGTGAACACAGAGAGAAGAGAGAGAGAGAGGAGACAGTGAAACGCAGAAAATCTGCAGTGTAGTATGCTGTATAGGAGTGCAGAAATATGCATGGGTGCAGAGAAAATATCTGCGTGTGTCTCCGCCTTGAAGACCTCGATCTTCGTCAGCCTGCGTGCCGTCAGTCACAACAAGCTGTCTTTGTCAGATCTCAAGATCTAAGATGTGTCCAACTGTTGGACCAGTTTGCTATAAATAGTAGAAAATATCATGAAAAAATAGGTAGAAACAGGTCGACTGCATTTAATGCAGCCGACTGCACAGAAAAATTGGTCGACTGCAAAAAAATCCTGTCCGATTGCTGCTTTGCCATGTGGCACTTGCGCGTGCTGATGTGGCTTCTCTGCACTGTCCGTACTGCTGATGTGGCACTTTGCTGTCCAGGAAATGACTCTCTAACACCCCCTCTCAGATTTTGGATAGGTCAAAAGACTGAGGGATTTGGCATGTCTCCGAAGAAGAGCCTGGGAAAGCACCTTCGCGAACAAATTTGCAAGATTATCCTTTGTCTTGCAATACTCCACATCAATGGTCCCATCCAGAAGCTTCTCCCGAATGAAGTGATACTGGATCTCAATGTGCTTCGTCAGGGCATGGAATACAGGATTCCATACCAAGGCAATGCAACTCTCATTGTCGCACTGCAGAAGAGTAGGATGAGTCTGGGGGCAGCCAAACTTCTACAACAATCTCCGAAGCCACACAACCTTGCATGTGGTGGAAGACACGGCTTGATACTCAGCATTAGTAGAAGAAAGGGCTACCGTGGGCTGCTTCTTGCCACTCCAAGACATAACACTTGTACCCAAGGTAAAACAGTAGCTTGTAGTAAACCTCTAGTGGTCGACATCGCCAGTCCAATCCGAGTCGCTCCAACCTGTAAAAACAAGATCTGAAGCATCTGTACATGCGGGATATGAAATCCCTAAGTCAGAGGTCCCTTTCAAATAGCGAAGAATTCTCAGGGCAGCCTGCCAATGCACCTGTTCGGGTTCACTCATGAACCCCGCCAAAAGACCCACAACAAAACAAAGATCAACATGAGTGTTGAGTAGCCAAATCAAGGATCCAATCAATTGATGGTAGCGGGAAGCATCCGTCAAGGGAGAATCTAAGTGTGAAGTGGCCTTCCAGTTCGGATCCATAGGAGTAGAAATGGTCTGACAAGTCTCCATCTCAAAAGTCACCAAGAGCTCTTGAATGTATCTCTGCTGAGAGATAAAAATCCCCCTTTGAGACTGATAAATCTCGTGACCCAAGAAGAAATGAAGAAGCCCCAAATTTGTCATCTCGAACGTCTGATGTAAAGTTGTCTTGGTCGCTTGGACCTTCTGTACATGATCCCTTGTCAGAATCAAATCATCAATATACAACACAAACAACACACGACCAGCCTTGGAAGTGTGCACATAAAGCTGCGGATCGGCCGTGGAGCATTGATATCCCAACTTTGATTGAAGAAACGAGTTAATCTTCTTGTTCCATGCATGCGGAGCCTGCTTGAGGCCATACAAGGCCTTCTTTAACCTGTAAACTTTCCGAGCCGAGGATCCAAAGCCAGGAGGCTGCTCAACATAGATCTCCTCTTGCAAGTCACCATTGAGAAAGGCCAGCTTCACATCCAACTGATAGACAGGCCATCTTCTATGGCCAGCCAAGGCAAGAACAGCTCAAATAGTTGCCATACGAGCAGTGGGAGCAAAAGTATCATGGAAATCAATGCCTAGGCATTGAGCAAAACCTTTAGCAACAAGGCGAGCCTTGTGCTTGTCCAAAGAACCATTGCTAAGGTACTTGGTCTTGAAAACCCACTTGACGCCAATCACCTTCTTGTGAAAGGGACGAGGCACAAGGGACCAAGTGCCATTCCTCTCAATAGCCTCCAACTCGGCTTCCATAGCCTTCCGCCACTAATCAGACTGCAAGCCTCCTTCACGGAAGTGGGCTCTCAATCTTGCATAACATGAGTCATCAAACAATAGTTAGAGCAAACAAGGTCCGTAGAATGTGCCCGATTCCTTCGTGACCTTCGGGGTCCATCCTGCGGTTTCCACTCCTCGGGGACCCCCTTGATCCTTGAATCTCGGAGTGTGTCATGGGCCCAACGAGGAGGAGGTTGGACCTCTCCTCGTGTCGCTCTCCATCTGCGGAAGACTCGAGAACATCCATTGGTGGAAGCTCCACTGGGGTGGCCGGTGGAAGGGAAGACTCGTGATCAGAAGAAGAATCTTCATCAAGAGGCTCTGGCGCCAAAGGAACTGTCTCGGGAGCCCGACTCTCCCCTATACCTCCAAGGACGGGGTGCTTCTCACCCCCCTCTATGGCCAGAATCTCCACAAACCGTACATCTCGGATCGTGTCGATATCCCGCTTGATGGCATCAAACAGACGATAACCTTGGAACTGGGAGCTGTAGCCAACAAAGACGTGTCGTTGGGAAGCCGCCTCGAACTTGTAACGCTGCGTCTTCGGGATGTGCACATAGGTGTCACACCCAAAGATTCGGAAATAAGAGACATCAGGCTTAGTCCCAAAGTAAGCCTTAAAAGATATCATTCTATCAATGACCGAAGTGGGGGATCGATTGAGGAAGTGAACTGCGTCAATCACTGCCTTGGCCCATAGAAACTGAGGTGTGTGTCGGCGCTCCATCATCGTGCTCGCCATCTCGATTACACTTCGGTTCTTCCGCTCCAAAATGCCATTCTCTTGAGGAGTATGTCAAAAGGTGACGTACCAGCAAGACAGTAGGGTTGGCGGGGAGGAACACGGAGTGAACTCGGCAAACATGGAGAAGAGAAGAGAAGAGAGAAGAAACTCTGATAAATGGAATGGTGAAGTTCTGAATCATGGAGTGAATGTGATACGAGGGAACAAGGGTGTTGTAGCACAAGGAAGATGATGAAGACAGCTACGAACCACGAACCACAATGTCCTCCTAAAGGGGTGTGAGGGTAGTGGAGAGGCTAGAGAGAAGAGGTGACGGACTGAATGAATCAACCGTAAGGAATGAATGAGAGAGTGGCCTATAAATAGGCCCAGCCAGTCTAGGATGGTGCCCCTTTTTGGGGCTGCAAACCCTAAACGCAAAACCCAGAAACGCAAAACCGCAAACTGCGGGTGAAGGGTTTCTCAACACCCCCTCTCAAGCCCAAAAAGGGGAACAAGAGAAGAGTGAGGTGGAGATGCAATGCTACATGCTGAAGAATGCTCATGCAACAGGTGTCACTTGGACAGTGTCCCTCGTGGGGAAATTGTTCACTTGCCCAAGCGCCCTAGTACAAAGATGATGAAAACATGCAATGCAGAGGAATGTCGGACTTTGTGTGGTGTCGAGAACCATAAGGATATGCCCGTACTCGATCTTGGGAGTGCTAGCAGTCAGATCAGATCCTGTTGGACAGATTTGTCCAGGTGCAGTCGGACTGCACAGTCGGACCGCCACGTGGCAGTCCGACCTGTCCTGTCAGTCGGCTGCATTTAATGCAGCCGACAGGTCTTTTTCTGGTGCCCAGATCCTGGCTATTTATAGCCGAGTTTTTCAGCAGTCTCCTATACTTTTCTGCTCGCAGATTACAGACTGATGGCTCGTGTAGATTCCGTCTCTGTTCACATATTTCTGACAGGAGACAGTGCAGACTGCACCGGACTTCGAGGTGAACAGCAGGTTGCATCGTCAAGGTGGAGACACGCAGTCCAGCGCACTGCGCCCGTGTACATATCTGCATATCTTTGTATACAACACACTTTATACAGCAGATCTTCATCTTCCACTGTCTCTCTCTCTCTCTTCTCTCTCTGCGTTCTCTCTCAGTTCTACGCTTCCGCACCGCTACACTCTGACATGGTATCAGAGCAGTGTTGAAGGGCTGATTGAGTGCAGAACCAACCTGAAGAGGAGTTTCTATCGCGACACAAGGCTGCGTTTTCAGTGTTTGAGGGCAGGCAAGAGGGCTGCGCCTCGGAACAAGGCTGAAGCAAGCGTGGGCGCACAGGAAAGGAGTCCAGGTGGTGGATTTGCTGCTGTTTACTGCTGTTTGACGAGGAGGAAGTTTGAGTTTTCAGCTTTCAAGTGCAGGTTTTGCTTTTTCATCGCCTCCGACGGGTAAAGAAGTTTTGGGATGCGGAAGAGTCCTAGCAGGCTAAGTTTTCACAGTCAGAGGGGGCTGCTTTTGCGTTTGTGAAGGCATTACAGGTGAAGATGTCTACAGAGATTGACTTGGAGTTCCAGACGATTATGGACCGGAAGGTGCCTGTCTTACCGGCTCTTCCCGCAGATCAGAAGCTCGATGGCGACAACTACCGCATCTGGCGCGTCATGATGTTGGCCATCCTTGAGTCCTATGATTTGGCGGAGCTTGTACAGGAGGAAATCGACTGGCCCTCAGTGAGAGATGAGTCCAAACTCTCTTCCGATGCTCGTGCGGAGTTGGCCAAGGCACAGTCTCACAGGGACAAATTGAATGCTAGGATTTGTTCCTTTCTTTTTCTGTCTTGTACTACAGTCGTGATAGCTCACATCGAGCACTTGACGGTGGCTCGGGAGATATGGCTGGAGCTTGATCAGATGTATAACCGGATGACCCTCATGAAGCGGGTTTATTTGGAGGTTCAGATGCGGACCTTGTCCGTGAACAAGTCTTCTTCGTTGCGGGAGCACATCAACAAGCGTAGACAACTTCAGATGCAGGTTCAAAATGCGGGGAAGCCGATTTCCTCCGAAGACATGGCGATCACACTCTTGTCCCAGTTGCCGCTACGATTCGGTGCTTTCTACTCCGCCCTTATTGCTTCGGGGCGTGAGTCCACTCTTCGGTGGGAAGAGTTGGTTCCTATGGTCTTGGACCAAGAGGAACAGCTTAAGGAACAGAATGCTTCCAAGTCGGAGGCATTGACAGGTCAAGCCTCTCAGAAGAAGGGGAAGGACCAAAAGAAAAAGAAGGGGGATAACATGTCAAAGAAGGACAAGGACAAGGACAAAGCATCCACATGCTATATTTGTGGAAAGACTGGCCATTGGAAGAAGGATTGCCCTGATAAAGACAAGAAGGACATCAATAAGAAGGACACGAAGGATTCTGGAGCGGTGGCTGCACCCTCATCAGCTGCATTTCTTCATCTAGCTGTCATTGAGGACTCTTCACCGAATGCTTCTGATGCTGCGATGACGGCTCCCCAGGCTCGAGAATGGATCGTTGACAGTGGTGCCTCCCGGCACATGACTCCTTCATCAGATGGTGTTGCCCAGTTGCGACCCTCGCGTGGGCAGATTCTCATTGGAGATAGCTCTTCCGTGTCTATTGTAGGACGGGGTGAGATGTAGCTTATTCCAGATGGACGTGGTGGTATCCATACCTCAGAAGTCTTGCATGTACCAGGTTTAGGGTATCATCTTCTGTCAATTCATAAGATTTGCTCCCTTGGACTTTTGGTGGAGTTTGACAGTGATTCGGTATGAGTCCTTGATCGTGGGTCAAGGAAGGTTCTATCATCCGGATATGAGGAGAACGGCATCTATAAATTGAAGTCTTCCATCGCCCTCTCTACTCTTCTTCTTACCTCTCACACACAGTCAGAGTTATGGCATGCTCGGTTTGGTCACCTCAACAATGATTATCTTCAAAGGGCGTCACGTGGACAGCTTGTTCGAGGGTTGCCGGATATAGTGGTGAGCCAGCAGCCATGTGTCTCCTGCATTCGTGGGAAGCAGCATAGGGATGCCATTCCCCACAAAGCTTCGCGGCGGTCTACTACACCGATGGAGCTTGTATCTACTGATCTTTGTGGCCCTATGAGGAACGAGTCCTTGCGAGGGAGCTCGTACTTTATGTTGATCGTAGATGACTACAGCAGGATGACATGGGCCTATTTCTTGGCATTGAAGTCAGAAGCTTTCTCCCACTTCAAGGATTGGCTTCTCTTTGAGGAGAACCGATCGGGCCGGAGATTGAAGACCTTGCGATCCGACAAGGGTGGTGAATTTGTTTCTAATGAGTTTGCTCGTTTTTGTGCAGATAAAGGTATTCACCAGGAGTTTGCTAATACCAACACTCCTCAAGAAAATGGCATTCTTGAACGGAAGAACCGCAGCGTGATCGAGATGGCGCGCACCATGATGGAGCACCGACAGACACCTCAGTTTCTGTGGGCCGAGGCTGTGGCTACTGCAGTCCACATCCTTAACCGATCCCCCACTTTGGCCGTTGATGGGATGACACCTTTTGAGGCTTACTTTGGGACTAAGCCCGATATTTCTTATTTTAGGGTCTTTGGGTGTGATGCCTATGTTCACATTCCCAAGGCTCATCGTGATAAATTTGAAGCAGCCTCCCGAAGACAGGTATTTGTTGGCTACAGCTCCCAGTCCCAAGGCTATCGTTTGTATGATCCCGTCAAGCGGGATGTGTACACCAGTTGAGATATTCGGTTTGTGGAGGTTCCGGCCATATCAGCGGGTGAGGAGCATCCCGTTCTTGGAGATCCAGGGGAGAGTTGGGCTCCTATTACAGTTCCTCTGGAGCCCGTGCCTTATGATTCAGATTCTGTTTCTGACACAGAGTCTACTGTTCCACCGGTCACCCTCGAGGAGTTACCACCGGTGGATATTCCAGAGTCTTCAGCTCATGGAGAGAGACGAGGAGAGGTCCGGCCTCCTCCTTGTTGGGCTCGTGACACACTCCGTGATTCAGGGATCGAGGGGGTTCCTGAGGAGTGGGGACCACAGGATGGTCCGCGACGGTCACGGCGGCACCAGGCACATTCTACGGAGCTTGTTTGCTCTAACTATTGTTTGATGACTCGTGTTATGCAGGATTGAGAGCCCACCTCCGTGAAGGAGGCTTTACAGTCCGCACCATGGAAGAAAGCTATGGAAGTCGAGTTGGAGGCTATTGAGAGGAATGGCACTTGGTCACTCGTGTCACGCCCCCCGAATAAGAAGGTGATTGGCGTCAAATGGGTCTTCAAGACCAAGTACCTTAGCGATGGTTCTTTGGACAAGCACAAGGCTCGCCTTGTTGCTAAAGGTTTTGCACAGCGCCCAGGGATTGATTGTCATGATACTTTTGCCCCCACTGCTCGTATGGCGACTATTCGAGCTGTTCTTGCCTTGGCTGGCCATAGGCGATGACCTGTCTGCCAGTTGGATGTGAAGTCGGCCTTCCTTAATGGTGATTTGAAGGAGGAGATCTATGTCGAGCAGTCTCCTGGCTTTGGATCTTCAGATGGGAAAGTCTATAGGTTGAAGAAGGCCTTGTATGGCCTCAAGTAGGCTCCGCGTGCATGGAACGAGAAGATTGATTCGTTCCTTCAGTCACAGTTGGGATATCGGCGTTCTAAGGTCGATCCGCAGCTTTATGTTCACACTTCCGAGGATGGTTGTGTGCTTTTTGTGTTGTATGTTGATGATTTGATTGTCACAGGTGATCATGCACAGAAGGTCCAAGAGATGAAGGCAGCTTTACATCGGACGTTCGAGATGACGGACTTGGATCTACTCCATTTCTTTTTGGGCCATGAGATTTATTAGTCTCAGAGGGGGATCTTCATCTCTCAGCAGAGATATGTACAGGAGCTCTTGGTTTCTTTTGCGATGGAGGATTGTCGGACCCTTTCTACTCCTATGGATCCGAATTGGAAGGCCACTTCCCATTCAGCTTCCCCCATGGCGGATGCCTTCCGCTATCGTCAGTTGATTGGATCATTGATTTGGCTCCTCAACACTCGTGTTGATCTTTGTTTTGCTGTTGGGCTCTTGGCAGGGTTCATGAGTGAACCTCAGACGGTGCATTGGCAGGCTACCTAGCGGATACTTCGGTATTTGAGGGGGACGTCTGATTTAGGGATTCATTATCCCGCAGGGACAGATGGTTCAGATCTTGTACTTGCAAGTTGGAGCGACTCGGATTGGGCCGGTGATGTGGACCACAGGCGGTCTACTACAGGTTACTGTTTTACCTTGGGTGCAGGTGTTATATCATGGAGTAGCAAGAAGCTTCCCACGGTAGCCCTTTCGTGTACTGAGGCGGAGTATCGGGCCGCGTCTTCCACCACATGTGAGGCTGTGTGGCTTCGGAGATTGTTGGAGGAGCTTGGCTGCCCCCAGACTCGTCCTACTTTGCTGCAATGCGACAATGAGAGTTGCATTGCCTTGGCACGGAACCCTGTTTTTCATGCCCGGACGAAGCACATAGAGATCCAGTACCACTTCATCAGAGAGAAGCTTCTGGATGAGACCATCACTGTGGAGTACTGCAAGACGGAGGACAATCTTGTATATTTGTTTACGAAGGCACTTCCCCAGGCTCTCCTTCGGAGACATTCCAGATCCCTCAGGCTTCTGCTCCGCCCAGGCTCTGAGAGGGGGTGTTAGCAGTTAGATCAGATCCTGTCGGACAGATTTGTCTAGGTGCAGTCGGACTGCACAGTCGGACTGCCACGTGGCAGTTCGACCTGTCCTGTCAGTCGGCTGCATTTAATGCAGCCGGCAGGTCTTTTTCTGGCGCCCAGATCTTGGCTATTTATAGCCGAGTTTTTCAGCAGTCTCCTATACTTTTCTACTCGCAGATTACAGACTGGTGGCTTGCGCGGATTCCGTCTCTGTTCGCAGATTTCTGACAGGAGATAGTACAGACTGCACCGGACTTCGAGGTGAACAGCAGGTTGCATCGTCGAGATGGAGACACGCAGTCCAGTGCACTGCGCCCGCGTACATATCTGCATATCTTTGTATACAACACACTTTATACAGCAGATCTTCATCTTCCACTGTCTCTCTCTCTCTCTTCTCTCTCTGCGTTCTCTCTCTCTCAGTCCTACGCTTCCGCACCGTTGCACTCTGACAGGGAGTTGGCTCCATGCTGACCAAGTGACTAAAGCAAGAAGAGAAGAGGAGGAGGAAGATGTAGAGGATCCCTAAGATCCAAGATTTCCACCGGAAAGGAAACTTGTAGTAAAGACCAGTAGACAGAGTGATTTGGAGAACCCGAAACACAACCTCGGGAGAGAAGCCACTAGCTCTGTGCATCCATGCTGGAAGGAATACGAAGGCCTTGTCACCAAGTCGTAGCTGAACCTGTGAGGTCTCTATCTAGGTGGTACTTGAAGATCCTGGGTATCGGTAGAAGAGATGATTGGTCGAAGACAGCTACTCCAAGAAAGTAGAGGATGGGTGAAGAACTTCGTGTGGAGTAGGTTTCCCGTCTGAGGTGGGAGGTGGAGGGGCCCCTGTTGAAGTCGAAGAAGAAGTAGATTCTCCCTTTGAGGGCAAAGATATAACATTCCCCTTTGAATGTCCGGAATCCAAAAACTCATGTATCACGGACTCCGAAATGTCTGATGACGAAGGAAGTGCTGCTGGTCGTGTCGAAGAAGGTATCTGGGGTGCCGAAGAGCTCCTAGAGGTAGCATCTCGAACTTGAGTAGTTGAGGGTGGGGAAGGGTGGGGCTCAGAATGAGCAAGAGGTGAGCAACAATCACTGTTTTTCAGTGGAGCAGTCTGGGTAGCCGAAGAAGAGGAAGGAGTCAAGCAACCACTGTCTCTCGAAGGAGTAGACTGATGAGGAGACGGTATCAAACAAGCATTGTCTCTCGATGGAGCCGATTGTAGATCCGTAGGTCGTGGAAGCCACAATACCTGAAAATAAGTGGGAGAAGGCTGTCGTTGGCATTGCGACGATCTCCAAGAGGTCGTAGCACCAATTGATCCTCCATGTGCTTGAAAGGACTTAGTGCGCATCGGATGTGTCTTATTGCCTTGAGCATAGTACTCTGATAACCGATATAGAACGATCTCTGTGGCCCAGAAAGGAGAGGTGGCACAAGGAGTGCTTGGTGGAAGATGCATATACTCTGGCGGGGTGGGGAGCAAAGGTCGAAGTCGGCAAGCATCTGTGGTGTGTCCGGTGATGCCATAGTAGGAGCACCCAGTAGTTTGGTCATTTGTTGGTAAAGAAGCCATGGATACCAGTGTGCCTTGCTAAGGAAGGAAGAGATCAGCCACCATTAACCACGAACCGTAATGTCCGCCTCAAGGGGTGTGAGGGCAGTGTGAAGCACGAACCGCAATGTCCACCTCAAGGGGTGGGAGGGTAGTGAGCTGCTAGTGGGAGGAGGATGTGACCAGGAGTAAGAGATTGCAGCCAATAGAAAAACGCAGGTGAGGAGAGAGAAAGACTAAAAACGTAGGCAAGACAGCTTGTAGGAGAGAAATACTAAAAACGTAGGCAGCAGGGGTGAGAGACTAAAAACGCAGGCAGGACAGCCTACAGGAGAGAGAAAGATTGAAAGCAGGCAACAAGAGAGAGAAAGACTAAAAACGCAGGCAGCAGGATTGTGATGACGTGGCAGGCTGTACAGCAGCAGGTCTGCACAGGAACAACAGTTGCTTGGCTGGAATCAGCTCCAAATTGCGTAAAGAGGGCTGGAAATCAGGTGCCAACTGATGGAGACAGCAATGGACAGCTTCGGCTGAGATGTCCTCTGCGAATGGGGTATGGGCAGCAAGCTGAAACACCTGAAATCTGCACAAACGAGATTGTTTTCTGAATGGAGAGTGATCAGCAACAGTCGCTTTGCTGTAAACAGTTGCAAACTGCGGGTGGAAGGCTGGAAACAAGCGCCAGATTGTAGATGACAGTAAGGGACAGCTGAGACTGCGATGTCCTCCGCGAAAGGGGTGTGGGCAGCAAGCTGAAAACACGTGAAACCTGCAAAAACGAGATTTTGATGCAGTCGAAGAAGAAGAGAAGTGGATGCCAAACCCGCCACCAGTCTTTGCCTTCACTGGAGTGGAGGATCTTTGCAGCTGTTTGAGCAGATCCAGCTCTGATACCATGTCAAAAGATGAGGTACCAGCGAGACAGTAGGGTTGGCGGGGAGGAACACGGAGTGAACTTGGCAAACATGGAGAAGAGAAGAGAAGAGAGAAGAAACTCTGATAAATGGAATGATGAAGTTCTGAATCATGGAGTGAATGTAATATAAGGGAACAAGGGTGTCGTAGCACAAGGAAGATGAAGCAGCCACAAACCACGAACCACAATGTTCTCCTAAAGGGGTGTGAGGGTAGTGGAGAGGCTGGAGAGAAGAGGTGACGGACTGAATGAATCAACCGTAAGGAATGAATGAGAGAGTGGCCTATAAATAGGCCCAGTCAGTCTAGGATGGCGCCCCTTTTTGGGGCTGCAAACCCTAAATGCAAAACGTAGAAATGCAAAAACGCAAATTGCAGGTGAAGGGTTTCTCTATCCTAACACAGAAGCATAAATAGAAACTGTAGGGCAAAGCACAAAGTGATAAAAGAACACAGTTAGGGTTAGGGTTAGGGTAACTCAGAGACAATGAACACAGTTAATAAATGAAATGATATGACTACTAACAATACGATGCTCATGCAGTAAACACACTATGCAGTGAATGAATACTGAACCTCGAACTCCTGTATCTCAAGGATTAGGGCAGGGATAATGAGCTGGAGAGTGTGTCGTACTCCGAAACGGATCTCGAATCACAGCAAGGCAGCCTCCAGATGTCAAACACCAACAAACGTAGCAGTGAGAAGCTGGATTTGATGCAGACAACAGTGAGGAGAGAGAAAGACTCGTAACGCAAGCAATAGGTGAGAGAAAGACTAAAAACGTAGGTAGGACAGCTTGCAGGAGAGAGAAAGACTAAAAATGTAGGCATGACAGTCTATAGGAGAGAGAAAAACTGCAGCGACAACAGCAGGAGAGAAAATTGTCAGGGCGACAGTTGGGGCCTGCAAACGCAGTAGTTTGCTGACGTGGTAGACTGTACGACAGCAATGCAGATAATTAGCAGTCAGTCACCAGGCAGAAACAACAGCAATCAGCGTGTGGAGGGCTAGAAACAGGCGCCAGACTGTAGTGAACAGTGATGGAAAGCAAAGGCTGAGATGTCCTCCGCGAACGGGGTGTGGGCAGCAAGTTGATAACACCTGAAACTTACAAAAACGAGATTCAGGGAAGAGTGGAGGGTTGGCTACCAATTTATAGAAAATTAGGGTTCTAGATCCTCTCCCACTTAACTCTCTCGATCCGCTCCCCGTAGAGCAAACAAGCTTCGTAGAATGTGCCTGATTTCTTCGTGACCTCTACGGTCCATCTTGTGGTTCCCACTCCTTAGGGACCCCCTCGATCCTTGAATCTCGGAGTGTGTCACGGGCCCAACGAGGAGAAGGCTGGACCTCTCTTCGGGTCGCTATCCATCTGCGGAAGACTCGAGAACATCCATTGGCGGAAGCTCCACTGGGGTGGCCGGTGGAAGGGAAGATTCGGAATCAGAAGAAGAATCTCCATTAAGAGGCTCTGGCGTCAAAGGAACTGTCTTGGAAGCCCAACTCTCCCCTAGATCTCCAAGGACGGGGTGCTTCTTACCCCCTTTTGTGGTCGAAACCTCCACAAACCGTACATCTCGGCTCGTGTAGATATCCCGCTTGACGAGATCAAACAGACGATAACCTTGGGATTGGGAGCTGTAGCCAACAAAGACGTGTCGTTGGGAAGCCGCCTCGAACTTGTCATGCTGCGTCTTCGGGATGTGCACATAGGTGTCACACCCAAAGATTCGAAAATAAGAGGCATTAGATTTAGTCCCAAAGTAAGCCTCAAAAGGTGTCATCCTGTCAACGACCGAAGTGGGGGATCGATTGAGGAAGTGAACTGCGGTAGTCACTGCCTTGGCCCACAGAAATTGAGGTGTCTGTCGGCACTCCATCATGGTGCGTGCCATCTTGATCACACTTCGGTTCTTCCGCTCCAAAATGTCATTCTCTTGAGGAGTGTTGGTGTTAGCAAACTCTTGGTGAATGCCCTTATCTGCACAAAAACGAGCAAACTTATTAGACATAAATTCACCGCCCTTGTCTGAATGCAATATCTTTAGTCGTTGGCCAGATCGGTTCTCCTCAAAGAGAAGCCAATTCTTGAAGTGAGAGAAATCCTCCAACTTCAATGTTAAGAAATAGGCCCATGTCATCCTGTTGTAGTCATCTACGATCAATATGAAGTACAAGCTTCCCTTCAGGGACTAGGTCCTCAGACCACAAAGGTCCATAGATACAAGCTCCATAGGTGAAGTAGACCGCCTCAAAGCTTTGTTGGGAATCGCATCTCGGTGCAGTTTCCCACGAATGCAAGAGACACATGACCAATGGCTCACCACTATGTATGGCAAACCTCGGACAAATGATCCTCGCGATGCCTTCCGAAGGTACTCATAGTTCAGGCAGTCAAACCAAGTATGCCATAGCTCGGACCGTGTCTGAGAGGTAAGAAGAAGAGAGGTAAGAGCTGTAGAAGACTTCAATTTGTAGATGCCATTCTCCTCATACCTTGTAGAGAGAACCTTCCTCGGTCCATGATCAAGGACTCGAACAACATTACTGTCAAACTCCACCAAGAGGCCAAGAGAACAAATCTTATGGACCAAAAGCAAATGATATCCCAAGCCTGGCACATGCAACACCTCAGAAGTGTGGGTACCACCACGTCCATTTGGAATTAGCTGTATCTCACTCCGTGCAGCAATAGATACAGAAGAGTTGTCTCTAATGAGAATCTGCCCACGCAAAGGTCGCAAATGGGCAACACCAACGGGAGGAGGAGTCATGTGCCGGAAGGCACCATTGTCCATGATTCACTCTCGAGCCTGGGGAGCTGTCATTGCAACATCAGAAGTCTTTGGTGTAGGGTTCTCAATGACCACTAAGTGTAGAAAAGTAGCTGATGAGGGTGCAGCCATTGCTTCAGAATCCTTCGGGTCCTTCTTCTTGGTGTCCTTCTTGTCTTGGTCAGGGCAATCCTTCTTCCAATGATCAATCTTACCACAAATATGGCAAGTAAGAGATACAGAGAGAATGTTGACATGATGGTTTGATGTAAATATTCACTATCTAATTCAATTATCTTCAAAAAAAGAAGAGAGATATTAACGTCTTCTGAGGCCAAAATCGGCCTATGAGACAAAACTATGTACAATGCTGGACGTCCCTAGATATCAAATTGTGACATGCTGTCCTTCTTGGATTTGTTGTCCTCCTTCTTCTTCTTTTGGTCCTTCCCCTTCTTCTGAGAGGCTTGACCAACCAAAGCCTCCGATCTGGAAGCATACTGTCACTTCAAATGTTCCTCTTGGTTTAAGACCATAGGAACTAACTCTTCCCATCGAAGAGTTGACTCCTGCCATGATGCGATAAGAGCGGAATAAAAGGTACCGAATCGAGGCGGTAACTGGGACAACAAAGTGATTGCCATGTCTTTGGAGAAAATAGGGTTCCCTGCATTTTGAACCTGCATTTGAAGCTGTCGAAGCTTGTTGATGTGTTCTCGAAGCGAAGAAGACTTATTCACGGACAAGGTCCACATTTGCACATCCAAAGAAACCCTCTTCATCAGGGTCATCTGGTTATACATCTGGTCGAGCTCCAGCCATATCTCTCGAGCTACCGTCAAGTGCTCGATGTGAGCTGTCATGGCTATAGTGCAAGATAGAAAAAGAAAAGAACGAATCTTGGCATTTAGTTTGTCCCAATGAGACTGGGCCTTGGTCAACTCCGCACGAGCATTGGAAGAGAGTTTGGACTCATCTCTTATCGAGGGTCTGTTAATCTCCTCCATCACAAGCTTTGCCAAATCATAAGACTCTAGAATGGCCAACATCATCACCTGCCAGATGCGGTAATTGTCACCACCAAGCTTCTGATTTGATGGAAGAGTCGGTAGGACAGGCACATTCTTGTCCATGATCGCATGGAACTCCAAATTAGTATCTGTAGACATGTTCACCTACAATGTCTGCACAATCGCAAAATCATCCTCCTTTGATTGTGTAAATGCAGCGTGTTAGGGCTCTTTCCTCCGCTTCCCGAACCTTCTTCAGCCGCCAGAGGCAATGAAAAGGTAAAATCTGCAGTGGAAGGCCTATCACACAGCCTTCCTCCCCTTCAAACAGCAATAACCTGCAGCAAATTCACCAGCTAGACTCCTTTCTCGCACGCCCACACTCGTTGCAGCCTTGTTCCGATGCGTAGCCCTCCTCCTCGCCCTCAAATGCTGAAAACGTAGTCTTGTGTTGTGTTGAAATCTCCTCTTCAAGTAGGTTCTTCAATCAGTCAGTCCGATTTCACCGCTCTAATACCATGTCAGAGTGTAGTGATGCGGAAGAGTAGGACAAAGACTAAGAGAGAGAAAGGAGACAGTGAAACAGAAAATTTGTAGTGTAGTATGCTGTATAAGAGTGCAGAAATATACATGGGTGCAGAGAAAATATCTACGTGTGTCTCCGCCTTGAGGACCTCGATCTTCATCAGCCCATGTGCTGTCAGTCAGAGCAGACTATCTTTGTCAGATCTCAAGATCCAAGATGTGTCCAAGTGCTGGACCAATCTACTATAAATAGCAGAAAATATCACGAAAAATATGCAGAAACAGGTCGGCTGCATTTAATGAAGCTGACTGCACAAAAAAACTGGCTGACTGCAGAAAAGTCTTGTCCAACGGTTGCTGTGCCACGTGGCACTTGTGGATGTTGACGTGGCTCCTCTGCGCTGTCTGTACTGCTGACGTGGCACTCTGCTGTCCAGGAAATGACTCTAACAAGGGGATGATTTGAAAGTCGAGTTGGTTGAATATAGGCAATTTCTCACCGGCTTTGCCACTACTGGCTCTCCAAAGTCAGACAATGATCAAGCTACTTTTTTTTCTTAAACAAGCTGCTTTCTAAATACTTCCACCTTTTGGAGCATATCATTTTGTTACCCTAATTGCCAACCTTTTATGAGTTCAAATGTTAGTTCTTGCGTTATGTGAGGTTGCATGATCAAGTCCACAAAA
Organism: Lygodium microphyllum; assembly: GCF_053477565.2. Taxonomy (NCBI): domain Eukaryota; kingdom Viridiplantae; phylum Streptophyta; class Polypodiopsida; order Schizaeales; family Lygodiaceae; genus Lygodium; species Lygodium microphyllum. Next base: position 111,771,809 of record NC_141139.1, read on the forward strand.
ATACCTCTTCTCCATTCTCACTTTTAGAGGAAGCTTTGGTAACTACTACTTCAAAGGGGGAATTTGGAGGTGGGAAGAATCCTTTAGATGGGAAGGCAACCCAAAACAAGGGAAACATTGTTAGAGTGTAGTGATTGTGGATGCATATGACCGGACTGAAAAGAGAATAAACATGGAAAGAAAAAAAGAAAGAAAGAAAAAAAAGATGTATTTATGTTTCCAAAAGGCCAAAATGGTCTATGAAACAAAGAAATGAGTACATTTGACCATGTTGTCTAGACTCGAGAATAACAATGAAAATGAAAACAATTAACTATGTTTGCTACAAGTATAGGCTATCATCATGTACAAAATGATCTCTTGATGATCTTGCAGCTAACCTATATGATTCTACCTTAATCAATATGACTTTGTAAGAGCAATGTACCCTCCTTGAGGTAAGAATATCTGTCATGGGTTAGTCCAAGACATCGAGTCCACTAAGGGGAGGTACTCATCTTTGATGGCAAGCAATGATAGCTTGAATCTGCAGAAGGTAAGGATGTTGGGCATGGAGACAGGGTGGTGGGCGTTGTGCTCTATCAAGTGTAGTTGCTTTGGAGCTAGTACTAAAAAACTCTATAAGAATCCGCTGGTTTGTTGACTCTTCCTCTGTTTTTGTCTTGCTTCTTAGCATCTTCTCTTTGTATGTCTAGATCTCTAGTAAGAACAGTCCTAGGCATCTTTGGTTCCCATATCCCATCACCTTCTTGGGGGGGGGGGGGAGGGGTGTGTGTGTGTGTGTGTGTGTAAAGAAATTCTCTTAAACACAAAAAACGCAAAACCAATCGTACGACATAGCACAAACTGATGACACAAAACACAGCTAGGTTTAGGATAACTCAAAGATAGTGAACACAATGAATAAAGAAGTAAATAACTAGTGAATATACAATGCTCATGTAGCAAACACATTGTGTAGTGAGTATTGAATCTCGAACTCTTGTATCTCTAGGATCAAGACAAAGGTTATGAGTTGGAGAGTGTGATGTACTTCGAAGCGGATCTCGAAACATAGCAAGGCAGTTTCGGTGTGTCGAACACTAGCAAACACAGCTAGAGAGGTTGGATTTGATGCAAATAGGCAGCGGGGAGAAAGACTAAAAACGCAGGTACATGAGAGAGGAAAATTGGGCAACAGTTGGAGATTGTAGGTGATTGTGTAGGAAGTGTAGACAACAGTTTGAGGAGAGAGAAACTCAGCAAATGCAAAAGTCTGACAGGGAGCCACAATGTGTGAGTGATGGCGATAGTGCCAGTTGATGACATCAGCAATAAATGCAAGCTCTAGAGTGCAGATGTTAGCTCCAAGGTACTAGTTGATAGCTCCAAGATTAGGTGACAACCAATAGGGTGTAGGTAGAGATTGGAATTAGGTGCTAGATGATGGCATATAGCAAGGGGAAGGTGCGATCGTGATGTCCTCTGTGAACGGGTTGTGGATAGCAAAGAGATGGCTCTTTAACTGCAAAAACTAGATTGAAAGAGAGTGGTGGGTTGCATGCCTATTTATAGAAAGTTTGGGGTACCCACATTAGGGTTTGACATGTGGAACATAGTTACTCTCTAGGATTGCGTTTCTTTTGAAAATAATAAGGTTTCTCCATTCATTAAGCGTGTTTTAGAGTTGTTTAAGTCAGGTTAATGCTTTTTTAGCTTAACATCCCATCTTAGGCCCAAAACTGAGCCATGAGAAATAAACTCGTGTTTATTTTCTTTTATCCCAAGGCATTCCATCCCAAAGCAGCCAGGGCATTGAGCAAAGGATGTGCGGCGGTTGTCGAGTAACCTAGTAAGAGTACAGAGACGATGGTTATTTTACCAAGGGAGCCCAAGTGATCACCCTAGAGAGGCTAGGGTATTGGACCAAGGGTGCTCGTCAGCTGCCCACCAAGGGCCTACCAAATATTGCAAAGGTGGATGGAATTAGCAATGGGTTTTTTTTTTTTTTTTGAGGGCTTTGTTTTAGTTTGTCACAAGATTTAGCATTAAGTGAGGGTTTTAAATCAATATTTGTCCCATTGAGTCATTGTGCCTTAAAGTATGGGAAATAGGGATGGATAAACCCACTACCTTGATAAAACATGCAAAGCAATCCCACACACTACTAGGATAAGTGTCTAGGGATTACCTAAGGATGTGTGTGTGTGCCAATCATATGGAGAATATGTGGAGAGGAGCAATACATTGTGTGAGCAAGCAAGACAAGCATAGCCAGTATGCAAGCATAGGGAAAAATTGCCTTTCGAGATTGCCATGTGTAATGCTACGAGTATGGTGGATCTAGAGTCCACTGCTTCAAGGGTAATCGAAAAGGGATAAATGCGCACAGATACGTGTTTACATGAATAGAATGCCAATGCATGAGGTGATGCAAAGGAAGGTGTAAGTTTTGATACTCATGTAGAATGCGATGTAACATATATTCATAATGTACAATACAAAATAAATAAATGTGTGAGTGAAAAAACTGTAAGTATCATCACTGTCACTATCAAGAGAAGAAAACCGTCCCCTCTTAAACTGGAAGAAGGGAGAGGAAAGCACCTTGTGCTCGTGAATTTGAAGTAGAGGAGAGTGTACCCAAGTAGATCTAAGGTAGAAGATATTGTAGAATCGGCTTGCCTTGGTCAAAAGATTTACAAAATTGTCATTGGACGGCACAAACTCTAGGTGAATAGTGCCTAGCTCAACTTGCTCTTTGGTGAAGTGGAAGTGAATCCACCACGTCGTGTTTTAGGCGTGATGATCGGATTGTCCGCAATAGCAATGACACTCTGGTTATCGCAATAGACAAGTGTAGGCGCCTCACAAGGAAATGGAAGTGATGCTAGCAAGTTCCTTAGATATATATCTCAGTGGTATCATTGAAGAGAGCCCGATACTCTACCTTGGCCATGGAACCAGCCACCTTCTCTTGCTTATTATGGCTAGCCTAAGAGATGGATGTCATGCCTAAGAGATAGCCTCTATGGGAGTGTTGGGTGTTAAGATCTCTCACCTAGTTGAAATCAGTGTACCCATGCAATCATAAACGATGACCATAAGTTAGTCTATAATTATAGGTACACCTTAAATATCTTAACACACGAAGACAAGCAATCCAATGAGACATTCTAGGTATATTAAAATATTGACTAAGCAAACTAACTAGGTATGCAGATGTGGCCTAGTATAAATCAATCAAAGTAGTTTTTCTATAATAGAGTGATAGGTGTGAGCATCAAAAGGCTAACCCTGGGTATCCTTATTGAGATGGACAATGGGATCAAGAGGGGTGGCGATAGGTTGTGTTTGATCAGTGTAAAATTATTCCAGCAGCTGTAGGACATACTTTTATTGTGACAGAAAGATACTTCCCTCAGATCGAACAATCTTTATTTCCAAGAAATAAGACAACAAACTTAAGACAATCATCTCAAATGTAGCGCAAAGCTTTGCCTTGATTTTTGTTATGGCTTCAAAATCTAAGCGAGTGAGGACGTACAATATGATATATTCAACCCCTATGCTTGTGGTGTGCACATATAGATTTGGAACATAGGGGATAGAATGGTATCCATGAGTCTGTAAAAACTGGTCCATCTTGTATGGTACCAAGACCTTGGCACTTGCTTTAGCCCATAAAGAGCTTTTTGCGAGTGAAAGACCTTGTCATTTCAGTCAACGGAAGGAAAGCTGGGGGGTTTCTTCACATAGATTTCCTCCTTCAAATAACCGTTCAGAAAGGCACATTTGATATCCATCTTGTAGATTGGTCAACTTGGTGAGCGGGAGTACAACTAACAAACGAAATGATGTTAATTGAGTGGTAGGTGCGAAGGTTTCTTCATATCAATGCCATGCTTTTATGTGCAATCTTGCACCATAAGGTGAGCCTTGTATTTGTTTAAAGTACCGTCAACCTTTAGCTTGGTTCTAAAAATCCACTTTGTCTTGATGACCAGCTTGTGACGAGGATGATCCACCAAGGTCGAAGTTCCATTTCAGTTGATACTATCAAGTTCCTTCTCCATGGCCTCATGCCACAAAGGGTCTTGAAGAGCCTCTTGCCAACTTTTCAGCTTGGAATGTGCAATGTAATCAGTTGTAAACAACGATGCATATGAAGCTTGAGGGGCGAGCCGAGCATACTTTCTAGGGCCCTCCAAAGTGAAATCTGGTGTAAAGATCCTCGAATCTTGCACAGTCTGTTGGTACTAGCGAGGTAACGGGTCTTGTGGAGGGGCCTTGGAAGCTCAAGTGTCTGTAGGAAGGTCAGGAGTGGATAGTAGACCTAGCTTAGAAAGCACAATCTCATATGTCTTGATGATCGCTTTGTTTGTTCGAGGATCGAACAAACGGTAGGCTTTCACTTTTGTCAAAATAGCCCACAAAGATCAAGAGATCAGCTTGAGGGGTGAGCTTTTCTATCTTGTCATTTGAAGTGTGCGTAAGCACGACTTCTGAAGACTTTGAAGTGCATAGCAGCTAAGAAACACGTTTCTTTGAATTTGAAACTTACGAAACGTTTCTCAAAGTACGAAACGTTTCTGAGAGTAAAAAACGTAGGCGTTTTTAACTTTTTTTATTTTTTTGGTGAGTTGGAACCCAAAACATGGTTTTTTTGACAAAAACTAATGGGCAATGTTAAATATGATGATGATGATGTGTAATGACTCATGAGGGCTTAAGATTTTGGATGAGAGATTGATTTTTTTGGTGATTTTGTTTAGTTATTGGACTTGATCAGTCTAGTATCTATTCTTGTCTTGAGATTTGAATATTATACGACTTTAGTCTCATTTATGAGTTATTTATGATATATTACAATTCATTTTTGATTTTGACAATTTGTCAGTTTGTTTTGAAATGAGAATCATGATGTTGCAACTTGACTCAGTCCATATTATAGATAGACTATTTATATTTTAATTTCAATTTTCTTTGTATGATATATATTAATCATAATGTTTGAGTTCTAAACCATAGTATGGCTTGTCCAAAGACTAACTTTGACATAAGTGACAAGTCAATAATGGATCATGGATATGTAACGTATAATGTATTATTCTCAATTGACTCTATTATCACTTAAGCTCAATTAGCCATTCTTTGTTTAAGACAGAGTTCCATAGAGGTTTAGAACCTCTTTCCCCAGCCAAAACTATTAAAAATCCCTATATTAAAAAACCCGTGTTTCTTATTTTACCCCCTCTTGAAAGAAACTTACGAAACACGTTTTTGACGTTTCTAGTAAATATGCTGAAGTGAAACAATAGGCCAAGAGCCAAAAAATGCCTCGTATGGAGTCTTTTTAGACATCACCTCAATCAGACATCAGTTAAGGATGTACATTGAAGTGTAAACCTCAACTCAAGGGCGCTTAGAGAGCTCTGTCATGAACATCATAGAGCATGCCATATTCATGATTGTTTGGTTCCTACGCTCTACAACTCCATTATGTGTTGGGGAGTTGGTAGAGGTGAGGTGGCATTGCCATGCCCTTCTCCGATAGAAACTCAAAGAACTCGTGGAAAGTAAACTCACCACTAGAATCACTCCTCATAGTACCCACATGATGACCAGTTTGGTTATGAATCAACATCACCCAAGCACTGAAATAAGTGAAGGCATCGGACTTGTGCTTGGAGAAGTATATCCATAGGCTATATGTACCTAGAGAAATCGTCCACTATCAAAAAGTACAGTGTGCCATTCAAGGCAGCAATGGATGTGGAAATACAAAGATAGACTATATGAATGAGCCTAAGGGGTTTCTCAGTATGGGTGGTAGACTGCTGAGGGAAGGGTGTACAATGTTGCTTACCTAGCTGACATGCTTTATAGACCTCTCGAGATAGTTTTAGGCATGGAAGGCCCTTAACCATCCCCTGGTATTATAGACATGTTCTGAGCAAAAATGCCAAAGATACTTAGAGTCCATGGGCTTCCTTGTGGTGGCCAAGATTTTGAAGCGATATGACTTTGAATCATTGGGAACTAGCTCGGTAAAAAAAAAGGGTCATGTGGTAAAGCCCATTAAGCTATGCTTTGCCACAAGCAATCATTAAACTAGTTTGAGAGTCTAGGATCTTGACTGTGGTCACTGTGAGAAAATTGCTCACCCCAATTGGCAAAGCTGCTAAACAGGCAACAAGTTCACCCCAAGTTGGGAGACATGATAGATGTCATCTAGCAACGCTAGATTCGGACCCTAGTCAGTGGGAAAACTGATGTGGCCTTGGGCCTAAATCTTGACCGAGGAGTTATTTCCTATGCGGAATCTCTCGCTTGCAGGGGCTCGGAAATGAAAATGTTCTCTATAGGAGCTGTGTGATGAGTGGCTCCATTGTCCATAAGCCAAATAGGTGCTGATTTGCTTGACTGTGGCGAGTGGGCTTTTGCAGTAACCTCGTTGGGAGGCAACTCATAGATGTGAATGAGGCTTGTATCCAACGGCTCTAAGGAGACGATGTGGGCCTCTGTAGACCAATCAGACAAACCCTTTGGAGCTGAGTAGTTCGCTGAGCTGAGTAGTTCATCGAGTGTGATGGCTGACTGGTGGTAGTGTGGGTCTGGCCTTGCTACTGCCCATACTAGGGGTTACCACCACCCTACTTCCCCTATTGGGGGTTACTTGATTGGGGTGCGGGGGGATTGATTCTTGGAGTTTGGTTGTGTGCCTCTTGCCTCAGATCGACACTCATCGTCATAATGGCCAACCTTTTGATAATGTTGACAATACCTATTCTTCTTAGGTACATTCTACCATCCAAGCTTAAGAGTGTATTGTGTGGTTCCTTGGGACTCACAAGCCTTGTTTTGATTTTGGTTTTTATTTGAATTCTGTTTGCCTTTGCTTTGTTGCCTCTTCTAAGAAGATGCAATGAGAGCCCCTTTTATTGAGGATCTGTCATGAAATTGATCGAACAACCGTGCGTAACACAACATGTTGGGAATAAAGGGCCATCGTGCCTTTCATATGTGCACGGGTGTGAACACATCCTTAGCACATTGTACTTTCATACATATATCTATCTAAAACCTAAAGTGGTACACTTGTCATTGTACCGAAAAAACGTGTTCACTCTCTACTCTGCTCACTCGCACTCTCTCTGTCTTCCTCACTGAGCATAAGGTCTGTCTACCTCTATCTCCATGCCTAATCGATTCCTTCAAATTGGTATCAGAGCGTAAGGTGCTGAGCGTGCTGCAGATGATCGTCAGTCAAGCTGAGGCAGTCGTGAGCTGCAGAAAGCGGACAGGCTGTGGAGAGTGTGTGAGGGTGAGGCTCCGACTGTGCGGCAAGGCTCGGGCGAATGTGGTGGAACTGTAGACGTGCTGCCTTGAGGTGGCAGTGAGACCTCTCGTCATCGGGCGAGCGTGACGGGACCAGCAGGACAGGCAAGGACAGGCCTGACGGGGCGCGCAATGCCAACGGGCAAGGACAGGCCTGACGGGGCGCGCGATGCGTGACGGGACCAGCGGGACAGGTCTGATGGGTCAACAGACCCGTCATCCAAATCTTTTTATAAAATCTTTTTTTTTTAAAACTCCTCTCCTCCGGGCATTCGCGCGCGCAAGCATAGTGTGCAGATTTGTGCAAAATTGAGCCAGAGATTTGGGGCTTTTCCCAGATTTGGGGAATTCGATGCAGGACAAGTAAATCTGTCTCAGAAATTGCAGGAATTTGTGACATTTTGTCCAAGACATTTGGGGCTTTTAATGTACATGTGCAATTTGGGCTGAAATTAACTCAATTTCTCGACATTGAAGCACATTGGATCCCATGCAATTTGGGGCTTTTGCGATTTGGGCAAAATTTGTGCAGCATTTGGTCATTTTATGTACATGCAGGTTGAATTCCGCGAAATTTGGACATCAGCACTTGGTGAAATTTGGGGGTTTTGTTGAAATTACTTTATTTTGGCAAAATTGGACAGTCCTATGCATGACAAAGGAAATGCAGATGTGTGTTTGATGCTTTTGAGCACAAAATTTTGGGGCTTTTGACCGTTCGTGTCAAAAATTATGCCCGTGGGTACACGTACAACAGAAATTGCAGCTGAAATTTTGGGATTTCTCATGTAATGTGATGCACATGCCCTTTGGAACAGCTGTAATCAGTTGGATAATGCTGTAGCACTTGGTTTGGTGCTTCTGAAAACTGAATTACAGATCTGAAATCTGCACTTCTGCGTGGTCATTTATTCCTGATTGGTACATGTTTGTACCTTGGTCACTTGGGTGACAATTTGGGCCTGCATTTACTGGTTTTTTGGTCACTTTTGAGTTGAAAACCATGGCTGGCAGCAATGACAGCAGTAATTTGATGCATATAAAGAAGCTTGAAGGCGCACATAATTTTGCAGTGTGGCAAAAACAGTGCTGCAATATCCTGTTACAAAAGAAGCAGGCAAAGCCGATCAAAACTAAAGGGGCAAAGCCTGCGGACATGGATCAGGACGATTGGGATGAGTTGAATGAGCTTGCACGCTCAACCATAGAGCTATCGATTTCTGATGCCTTGCTCTTCAACATTGAAGGTTTGGATTTTGCATATGCTATATGGACTAGACTGGAAGAATTGTATGCACAGAAGAGCGCTGCAAGTAAAGTGTATTGGTTGAAAAAGCTTATGGATTTGCATATGAAAGAAGGTACAGTAATGTCTACTCGCTTGAGTGAGTTTAACTCCATTTTCAGCTAGTTGGTTGCCTTGAAGTTCATGATTGATGAGGAATTTAAGGCTACTTTTTTGCTTTGCACTCTACCAGAGAGTTGGGATACATTCAGGACTGCTATGAGCAATTCTAATGTGATCCTTTTGTATGCTGATGTAGAGAGTGCTCTACTTATGGAAGAGATGAATCGGTAGAACAATGCATCCAGTAAGTCTTCCAGTGCTTTGCATACTAGGGGCAGATCACAGCAAAAGGGCAAATATGATGGCAAGGGACGCAGTAAATCACGTGGCAAAGATGTTGAATGCCATCATTGTGGCAAGAAGGGTCACTTTAAACATGACTGCTACAAATGGAAGAAAGAGAAAGGAAAAGGCAAGAAGATAGATGATTGCAAGGAAGAAAAGAAGGATAGTCAGCCTAAGAAGAGCAGTGTAAAAATTGAAGAGGTGAATGTAGTCACTCATGACAGTGACAGTGGGAGTGATGTACTCTTTGTCTCTTCATATTTTGGTTCACACGCTCTACTTGCAGATACAGATGATGACATGCATGCTTGGATTCTTGATTCAGGTGCTTCCTTTCATGCCACCCCTCATCGTGAGTGGTTTTCCGCATATACAGGGGGTCGACATGGTGTTGTCCATCTTGGGGATAACTATGCATGTGAGATTGCAGGTATTGACAGTGTGCAGTTACAGTTTCAGTATGGCTCTGTCTTTACACTTTAGCATGTACGGCATGTACCTCAATTCAAGCAGAGCTTGATCAACACAGGGTAGCTAGATGATGATGGTTTTCATACCACCTTTGGTGATGGAAAATGGAAGATCTGTAAGGGATCTAGGGTTATTGCTAGAGGTTGCAAGAGTGATACGTTGTATCCACTTCATGTATCTAGTGTGCGCGACCATATTGTTGCCGTGACCGAGGAGCCAAGTGTTTCTTTGTGGCATGGCCGGTTGGGACACGAGTCAAACAGGAATGAAAGTGCTTTCTCGTTTGGGTTACTTGCCTTGTCTTCATTTTGCTGATTTTGAGCACTGTGACATTGTATTTATGGCAAACATGCACAGACTTCTCACAAAAAGTCTCTTTCTTTGAAATCTTCTCCTCTAGAGTTAGTACATTCGGATGTATGTCAAATGCCAAGATTATCTTTAGGGGAAAAGAAATATATTGTCACCTTTGTCGATGATGTTACACGGAAAGTATGGGTTTACCCTATTCGTAGCAAGGATGAAGTGCTTGATAAGTTTATAAAAAATTCTTGGCATTGGCTGAAAATCGGACAGATAAGACACTTAAGGGTCTTCGCTCTGACAATGGTGGGGAATATGTGTCCAAAGCCTTTCAGGCATTTTGTGACAGCAAAGGGATAAAGAGGGAGCTCACTGCCCCTCATAATCCACCCCAAAATGGAGTTGCAAAGCGTATGAATTGGACCATACAGGATAAGGTTCGTACGATGCTGTCTCATGCTGCATTACCCCATGGTTTTTGGCAGAGGCTGTTATGACAGCCGTTCACTTGATTAATCAGTCACCAAACAGGTCTTTGGGAGGGGGAGTTCCCCAAGAAGCATGGTTGGGCAAACCACCTTCATATGCTCATCTGAAAGTGTTTGGCTGCGAGGCTTTTGTGCACATTTGTAAAGAAAGACGCAGCAAACTTGAGCCAAAGTCCTGTAAATGCATTTTTCTAGGATATGGTGACGAGGGTGAAATGGGGTATAAATTGTGGGATCCCGAGAAAAGGAAAATAGTACGCAGCAATGACATTATCTTCCGGGAAGATCGCATGCACAAACAACCCGAAAAGACTGAGGAGGTCCGTAGGGTTGTATTCCAGGAAGAAATACCTTTTGGACAGCAAAATGTGCCCGATGTACAGCAGCAAATACCTGCTGTAAATGAACCTGTAAATGCAGGAAATGATGCTGGAAATGATCAGCTAGCTATTGCCCATGAAAATGAGCCATTACATGTGCAGGAACAGCTAGGACAGCAATCTATTAATGCTGATTTGCAGGCTGAAATGCCAGGACAGCATGCTGAAAATGGAAATTTGCAGGAACAGCCAGCAAACAATGACCATTGGTTTAGGAGATCGTTTAGGGCTACTTGACAACCTGACAGATTTGTTCCTGGTGCAATTAATGTAGCTGAGTATATCATGTTGACAGATTGTGGTGAACCGTCTTGCTTCAAGGAAGCAATGGACAGACGGGACAGCAAGAAATGTATAAAGCCATGCTGTCAGAGATGGAATCTCTTGAAAAAAATGGCACTTGGGACTTGGTGCAGTTGCCTAAAGGGCAGAAAACCCTGCCATGCAAATGGGTTTACAAAATGAAGGTCACTTCTGGTTCCTTACCTAAGTACAAAGTAAGGTTGGTCGCAAAGAGGTACAAACATGAGCATGGAATTGACTTTGATGAGATTTTCTCTCCTATAGTTAAGATGACTACATTGAGAACCATTTTGGGCTTGGTTGCAGTTGAGGATATGGAGCTCATACAGATGGATGTAAAGATTGCGTTTTTACATGGTGATCTGCATGAAGACATATATATGCAGCAGCTTGAAGGGTTTGTTGAAAAAGGGAAAGAACAAATGGTATGTAAACTCAAAAGGAGTTTGTATGGGCTGAAACAAGTACCAAGAGAATGGTATCATAAGTTTGATACATTCATGCAGTCCCAAGGCTTTCATAGAAGTCAAGTGGATCACTGCTTGTACACCAATAAGGCAGCAGATGACAGCCTGATTATCCTGGTTTTGTATGTTGATGACATGCTGATTGCTGGTAGGGATACTCATGCCTTGGATTCATTGAAGCAAAGTCTTCATGGCAGCTTTGACATGAAGGATTTGGGTGATGCAAATCACATTGTTGGCATGCGAATACTCAGAGATAGATCTAAAGGTTTACTCTATCTATCTCAGCAGGAGTATATCTCCAAAGTTTTGCAGTGTTTCAATATGGAGGGGGGGGAAAACAATTGGGGTTTCATTGCCTCCATATGTGAAACTCGGTGCAGAGGACAGCCCTATATCTGATGATGAGAAGACTGAAATGGCCAAGATACCATATGCTTCAGCTGTTGGCAGTTTGATGTATGCTATGGTTGCTACACGTCCTGACATTGCTTTTGCAGTGGGAGTGGTTAGCAGATACATGGAAACCCCTGGCAAGAAGCATTGGGATGTAGTGAAAGGTATTATGAGATATCTCAAAGGCACAAAGGAATTGTGTATCTGCTTTGGAAAGCAGAAGGCATCTATTGTTGACTTTACGGATGCAGACTATGCTGGTCATGCGGATTGCAGGAAGTCCACTTCTGGGTATCTATTTACTTTCACAGGAGGAGCGGTCTCTTGGATCTCTAGGCTACAAAAGTGTGTTGCATTGTCTACTATAGAGACAGAGTATATAGCTGCCATTGAGGCATGCAAGGAGGCTTTATGGCTTTTACGTCTGGTGGGAGAGCTTGGCATCACAGAGTTACCTGTTCTCCATTGTGATAGTCAGAGTGCTATCATGCTAGCACGGAATCTTGTCTTTCATACAAAGACAAAGCACATACAGGTGAAGTATCACTTCATTAGAGATGTACTTGATAGCAAGAGCATTGAGCTTGTCAAAGTGCATACAGATGATAATCCTGTAGACCTTCTCACGAAGGGTCTTCCAGCAGAGCGGTTTGCTCATTGCTGACAGATGATGGGAGTTGGATAGATATATTTATTGTACATACTTAGACTTAGCTGATTCTTTTCTCCTCTTAAGGCACATTGCCTTTAGGTGGGAGGTTGTTGGGAATAAAGGGCCATTGTGCCTTTCATATGTGCATGGGTGTGAACACACCCTTAGCACATTGTACTTTCATACATATATCTATCTAAAACCTAAAGTGGTACACTCGTCATTGTACCGAAAAAATGTGTTCACTCTCTACTCTGCTTACTCGTACTCTCTCTGTCTCCCTCATTGAGCATAAGGTCTGTCTACCTCTATCTCCGTGCCTAATCGATTCCTTCACAACAATTAACACTCAAACTCATAAAATGTGGACATCTGAGGTTGTGAAATCACATGTTGCACAAAATGGAAATATTTTCTTGGCGGCTTATTAAGGAACAGTGTAACTTGATTGTCAGAAGACTTAGGAGCCCCAGTGGTTGAAAACTTAGCGAGAACATGCCGATACTCAGCCAACTTGACTTTCAAGTCATCTTTGTCTATTAGTTTTAGAGCTCATAATCCAAATTGATGCGATGTGTCCTATCCTGAGTTGCTTAACAGTCAGTCAAGTGTGACCAACTCTCGAATGTGAAGTTGAGAGTGAAACTTAGGCAATAAACCATGCATGAGTTCGACAATAGCGAAGGCGTTATGAGCCTTTCATGAGTGGATGAGCTTGTATGAAACAAATGTAGAATTAGGTTGGCGTTCCAACCCTTGCACTAAATCTCATAGGTTCTGAGAATCTAAGACAGGACTCATCAAATTCTACCAAGTGGTGTAGTTTGACTTGTTGTAATGAGTCTTGTCATTAAAAGCATGCTTGGCGGATGGGAAGCTAGAACCATGAGGTGTCTGTGAAGATGGATAGGTGGGGTAGGATGGAGGATAAGATGGTGGTGGTGGTAGTGGATAAGCAGGAGGAGGGGGGTAATTGTGGATAGACAAAAATAGGCTAATGATGTTCAATGAGTGTTGATTGATGTGGAGGTATCGAAATTGTTATAGTTCCATATGGTACCAAAGGTGGAGGTGGAGGCATTGGGGTATGATAGCCTTGTCCAAATGTTGGATGGGGCACAACATAATGTTTGAATGGTCCATTTGGTAAAGCCATAGAGGTAAACAATGGTACCAAACGATCCACACTCGAGCATGTTTGGGATGCACTTCTAAAGGGATAACCCAAAAGTGTGTGTGTGGGAGGTCGAGCTTTCGTCATAGGTACACCACCCAGAAGCAGATATGTAGAGATCCTAAAGCTGCCTAAGTGTGCAGAACTCTCCTGTGGTATGTGGTGGTAAATGTGGTGCACTTAATGGAAGTGGAAAGGAAGGTGCAGCGGAAGATGAGGGAGTAATTGGTGGGAGCCCAAATGGATTAGTGATAGATGTTGTGGGAAACATGGTGGGTTCCTTTTGTCCATTAAATGCATTAGATGAAGATGTACCTACTTCAAATTGACCATGAGAAACAAAATTGTTGGAAGGAAAAGGAAGGGAAGAAATACTTATAAGTTCTTCTTTCAGCTTTTTAGTTTTGAGTTGATAAAGAAATACATGTTTTTCTCATTACTCAAAAACCAAAGGTTATTTTGAAGAGTCCCTTCTTGATTAGCATCCATCGATCCAATACAAAATACAGAATCAGTTGGCATAGAAATTGACATAATAGGGTTCGTACTGAGATTCTGAAGGTCATGCAAGATCATTAGTTTTGTACACCGAATCTAAAGGAGATAACTCAGGCTTATCTTCAACCTCCTACTGAAACCTATGCATAAGGATGAGATCATACTCAGCGGTAGAAATTTGATATGGCCTTTGGACTCCATGGTAGCGTGATGCTTCTCCGCCCATGTTAGATCGGGCAATAGTAAGTTGGGAGGCCCACTCTTGATCGTTTCTATTCATGTTTGGATGTGGAGATTGGAGTGGTGGTGTGAATGCATTCAAAGCCATTTGACCCTTTTGTCGTTTTTGCTTTTGCAGATGAGCTTTTGGATCAAAGGCCAAGGTTTCTCTGAGAGTATCTAGCTTTGATATCATGTGAAGAAATGCTCTAAACACAGAAAACACAAAACCAATCGTACGACAAAGCATAAATTGATAACATAGAATATAGTTAGGGCTAGGGTGAGTTAGAGACAATGAATACAATGAATAATCAAGTGTATGACTACTCAATATACAATGCTCATGCAACAAACACACTATGCAGTGAATAGTGAACCTTGAACTCTTGTATCTTTGGGATCAAGGTAAAGGTTATGAGCTGGAGAGTGTGTTGTACTCTGAAATAGATCTTGAAAGGTAGCAAGGTAGCCTTCGCCTGTCAAGCATCAACAAATGCAGCTAGAGAGGTTGGATCTGATGCAGATAGGTTGTGAGAAGAGAGAAAGACTAAAAACGTAGGTAGCTGTGGAGAGAGAAAAACAAGGCAATAGTTGCAGACTGTAGGCAATTGTGCAGAAGGTGTGGGCGACAGCTATAGGAGAGAAACTTAGCAAACACAAATGTTTGATAGGTGGTGACGATGTGTGACTAATGGCGACAAATTCAGCTAATGACATTGGCAATAAACACAAGCTACAAAGTGTAGGCGACAACTCTTGGGTACTTGGTGTCATGAGGACATGTATTTTTGAAACCTCACTTAACATGTGGATTATTTTTTAATCAATACGAATGCTCCTGCCACTTTTAATCGGATGATGGATCGTATCTTCAAGCCATATAGATTATTCGTGGGCACTTTCTTTGATGCAATGATTGTCTATTCAAAGAATGAGGCAGAGTCTAGAAAACAATTGGACATTGTGTTCCATGAACTGCGTGACCATAGGCTGGTTGTCAATGACAAGAAAAGTGAATTCTTCTTGTATGAAATCCACTTTTTGGGACATATTGTATCAGCTAATGGTATTCGCATGGACCCTACAAAGGTCAAGGCAATACGATCACAGCCACCTTTGAGGAATGTGCATGAGATCTGCGGCTTCTTGGGTTTAAGTTCTTACTACAAGAAGTATGTACACAGGTTTGCTGAAATTGCATCTCCATTGAATGCCTTGCAGAAGAAGGATGTGCCATT
Organism: Lygodium microphyllum; assembly: GCF_053477565.2. Classification (NCBI taxonomy): domain Eukaryota; kingdom Viridiplantae; phylum Streptophyta; class Polypodiopsida; order Schizaeales; family Lygodiaceae; genus Lygodium; species Lygodium microphyllum. The sequence goes on from NC_141139.1 coordinate 111,787,354, forward strand.
TAGATGGACAGTAGTGGAAACTTCAGCATTTGAAAAGTTGACTTTAGATCTTGTGCTTATGTTGCCCGATCTAAGGAAGTCATTCATAGTTCAATGTGATGCATGTGGTAACAACATTGGGGCTGTTCTTATGCAGGACGGTTGAGTTGTGGCTTATGAGAGCCGAATTCTCCACGGTGCAGAAAAGAATTTGTAGGTCTATGAGAAAAAGCTCTTGGCTATAATTCATGAACTATCTACGTGGAAACATTATTTGTTGGGGGCTGATTTTACAGTGTAGACAGACCATCAAACTTTGAGGTACTTTTTGACGCAGACAAAGTTGTCAGAGAAGCATATGAGATGGGCAAACTTTCTCTCTATGTTTCATTTTAAGATTGTATATATTGATGGTAAAAAGAATGTTGTGACTGATGCACAATCACATAAGTCACAAATTTCAGCCGTTAGCATGGTTTATCACATTGAGTTGGATGCCATGGAAGAGCAATATGCTACTGATTTGGACTTTGCTAATGTTTATGATCAGCTTTGCAAGGGCCAAAGGCATGAACACTTTGTGCTAAGAGATGGATTTTTGATGATGCATGGACGACTATGTATCACAAAGCAGTTAAGGCCTAGAGTTATCTCTGAAAGTCATGTTCCTCTGTATGCAAGACACAGATGTATTGATGCTACGGTCAAGGTAGTGGAGCATTTTTGTTATTGGCCGGCTTTGAGGCACGATGTAGAATAGTTTGTTAAGACATGCATCGTATGCTAGAAGGTAAAGCATGATAGGAAAAAGATGTCGGGTTTATTGCAGCCCTTGCCTACTCCAGATAGGCCTTGATAGAGCATTGCAATGGACTTTATTTTTGAGTTTTCTACGACACCTACAGGAAATGATGGGATATGGACGATCATTTGTAGGTTTAGCAAACAAGCCCATTTCATTCTGGTGAGGAAGAAAATAAAGGCTGATCATATGGCACGATTGTTTTTGCAGCACATCTTTAAGTATGATGGTATGCCAGAGTCCATCATTAGTCATCGAGAACCCTGGATGACCAGTTTATTTTGGAAGGGCTTGTTTGAGAATATAGGTACCACGCTGAAATTCTCATCATCCTTCCATCCGCAGATAGATGGTCAGTCTGAGGAAGCAAATTTCACAGTATTCGATCTTTTGAGGTGCTATGTTTCAGATCACAAGACATAGTGGGAGCAGTATTTGCCCTTGGTTGAGTTTGCTTACAACAACACAGTGCATAGTTCTACGAGCAAAGCTTCATTTAAAGTGGTGGAGGGTGGCAAGAGGGTACCACCTATTCTGCAAACTAAGGATAAAATCTTTGAGGTTGATCGTTATGTGAAAAACTTGGATGTAGCCTATGCAAAGATAAAATATGCACTTTAGAGATTGCAAGAAAAGTAAAAGAGAACAGCTGATTACCACAGACGTGCTTTGCAGTTTGCAGAGGGTGATTATGTATTGCTGCGTTTTGAAAAGGCAAGGTTGAAAAGGATGAAAGGAAGAGAAAGATTGTATCCGAAGTTGAGTATGAGATACTATGGGCCCTTCTAGGTGTTGGAAATGATCAACAATGTGGCATATCGATTGAAATTACCTCCACATTGGCAGATACACAATGGCGGATACACAATGCCTTTCATGTCAGTTTATTGAGGCCTTTTCATGGTGATGTGCTAGAGGATATGTTTGCTGAAATTCAACCTGAGGTTGAGAAGCTAGATGAGATTTTGGTACTTGAGCAGATTTTGGCATATAAGGAAAGAAAGGTCAAAGGTAAAGTTTCCAGGAGATACTTGGTCAAATTTCAGAATTATTCACCAATGGATGCCAAATGAATGGAAGAGGATGACTTGGCAGACCATCCTCAGTTGTTGCAGCTTTACCTAGATGCCTTTTTTAGTTAGAGCCAACTTTAGTTCGGTCTCCGTCAGGTTCAACAAAGCAAGGGTCCGGAGTATTGCTTGATGCTCAAGGGGGAGGAAGCACTTCCCTTTCTCTAGTTAGGGACAACTCTTGTATGTAGTGGATCTCGGATGTATTCAGCATGCATCCAAGGTACTGCGCTGACAGTATGTTTGCCATGAGATCACTACTTAGTGTACTTGAGATGTATGCAGATGAGTATGAGTTTCATCCGGGCACTGGAACTATACTTTTGCATCAGCTTATGATCAATTTAGCATGAATTTTGTCTAAATTTTGAGACAAAAATTCTGATCAGTTTCATTGCTAGTCAGTTTTTGCAATGGGTTTGTGATTAGTTTGGGGTCACATTTGCAGTAGTTTGTGATTAGTTCTCAGATCAGTAGGTGATCAGTTTATGATCGGATTATACTGAGTTTTCAATGGTTTACATCTAGTTTCATGGACAACAACATATGTTATGATGCGATTGATGTTTTAGCCATGGTTTATGCTTGGTTTTCGCTATATTATGGTTTGGTTTTTGCCAAATGAGTTGAGCTCATGAGAAATGGACGTGTCACATGATAACTTGGCAATGTTTTTGAGATTCTTTGTGAGTCTTATGCTATGTTATGTTGGTTGGTAATTTTCAGTATATGTTGGGCATAGAAATGGTTGAACAACAATGTGTAATGTTGTGTTGACTATGATGCCCTATGGAAATTCCAGTGTAGTACTTTGCTTTTGATGTATTTGGCAGTGCAATCAAGGACGATTGCAGGGATTTCAAGGGGGAGGGTTTTCATGAGGACATGTATTTTTGAAACCTCACTTAATATGATGGCAACTTAGGTGAGCCATTTGACGCCTTCTCTAGTGAGCGCAGCTATCCACCTTCTAATGTATCCCGGCTAATGATGAGGAGTCCTCATGAGTCATGAGTCAGTTTGTATTTTGTCATTTTGAGTCCTCTTATGAGCATTGAGTGATAGCATATGCCATGGCAAATGCCCTTTTGTATCTTTTGAAGTACTCAATAGAATATGTTACATGAGTCTAGTTTCAATGCTTATATGGCCTTGTAATTGTTTTCTAAATTCTAATTCATGAAACTTTGGGCTTTCCATTATCGATCTTTAAGTTGTAGATTTTATATGTGTACGATGATTTAATATATAATTTTATGTGTAATTTCTGTTAATGAGAGTACGAAAGAACGTATTTTATTCTTAAATGTTTTTTGTACATTCCATGGACCATACCGTACATATTCACGTACTAAACATATCATACTAAATGTATAAAACCACCTTGGTTAACATGGCTCCTCAATACTCAGATTGTTTTGTGCTTCACTGTCAGTTTGCTTACAAGGTCAATGAGTGAATCCATGCTAGTTCATTGGCAAGCTGCTATGAGGATTTTGCAGTTCTTGAGGGGGACCCCTGACCTAGACATTTATTATCCAATAGGTATAACAGATTTAGCCTTCATTCTACAAAGGTTGGATGGATTCAGACTGGGCTGGAGATGTCAACCCAAGAGGTCAACAACGGGGGTTATTGATTTACTTTGGGTGCAGGTGCTATGTCCTGGGGTGGTAAAAAGCATCCCACAATTGCCCTATCATCTACATAGGGGGAGTATGGAGCGGTATCTTCTACCACTTGAGATAATGTGGCTTTATTGGTTGTTAGGAGAACTTGATTGTCTGCAGATGGGTCCTACTACACTTCATTGTGACAATGAGAATTACATTGCTTTGGCACGGAATCTTATATTCCATGATGGGTTGAAGCACATTGAGATACATTACCGTTTCATTTAGGAGAAGATATTGGATAAGCCTATTGATGTGGTGTATTGTAAAATGGAGGATAACATTGCAAACTTGTTAGTGAAGGCTCTTCCTTAGACCCTTCTTCGACAACGCTCCAAATCCTCAAGCCTTATGCTGCGTCTAGGATTTGAGGGGGAGTGTTAGAGATTTAATTATCCCAGCATATGCAGTCTACACTCAATTTAGGACAGATTTATGCATTTCCACATCAGATCGAATAATTTTGAGCAATGGCTGACTGATCGTAGCACTTTGGTCACATCTTACAGTGCCGGGCAGTGCGGGCAGATTAGGCAATGTGCAATGTAGCAAGGCAGTATTTACAATGCAAGCAATTTATTATTATCTTATTGTTTGTGTGCAGTCATCCTCCTTTGCAGCTATTCAACCAGTTTTTTACTAGCCAACCAAGCATATTTTATTGTTTATTTTCTGCCTATTTGGGCACTTTAGCCTGGGAGTCACACATCATTTAGTCTTCATGTGTCTAGGTTGAGAGAGCTCCAGCGAATACAATCCACAGGCTGTTGCATCAATCTACTCCCTTTATTCAACATTCATTCGCTGTAGATTTCTACGTTCTTCTCTCTTTCTCGCTAAAAATGTGTTAGCCTAACTTAAACAGCCCCAAAAGACTTAATTAATGAAGAAACCTTATTATTTTAAAAAGAAACGCGATCCTAGGAAGTAACTGTGTCCCACAGGTCAAACCCTAATTTGGGTGCCCCAAACTTTCTATAAATAGGCATGCAACCCACCACTCTCCCTTAATCTCGTTTTTGCAAGTTTCAAGGGCCATATCTCTGCTGCCTACATCTCGTTCATGGAGAACATTGTGGTCAAACCTTTCCCTTGTTGTATGCTATCATCTGGCGACTAATTCCAATCTTTGCTTGCACCTTGTTGGCCATCACTTACATCTTGGAGCTATCACCTAGTATAACCATCCTTCCTTCCGTGGATGGGTGGTAAATCCCCGATTACAACTTAATTATAGCAGCAAACAATTAATGCAAATCCGAAAATATAAATTTACCTATTGATCTTGGACAATGCACATCCAATTGGCCCCAAAATTGGCACCCTTTTAGGTATTTCTTTAGCTTTATTGAATAAGAAGTTGATTTACAATGGGATTCTCCCAATCCCTTTTGGTATTCCAACTCCCCTTGCTGTTCATAATCACCAGCAAGTCTTTAATTTGATTTGCCCCTTGATTTGGGCAATCATTGGTCTTCACCCGCTTTGGTGGAGATGGAAAATGCCCCAAATTCAATGGTTGGCTAGTCCTTCACTTGAATTTAGTTGAAATTCACCTTCAACCTTGTTGAATCCAAGTCTTGGAGCTTCCAATTTTTGGCACGTTTCCCAAGGTTGTTGCTAAACCCTAATTTCTGCTGTAAATTAGGATTTATAGCAAAGAAATTTGCAATTTCTCGGTCTCCAAGGGTCCAAATGCTGAGATATTGGGAGCAAGGCTGTGAAATGGCTGGGAGATTAGAAAGAAAGGTGTAGAGAGAGAAAATTTAGAGTTTTGTCGTGAAGAATGACTGAAAATCAGTCAAATGCAGCTGTTGCCCTGCCACAACAGCTTGTAGATGCAAAGAATTGAAGAGAATCAGTTAGTTATTGCTATTGCCCTGTCTCAATAGCCTGTAGATGCTGTCACTTGCTGTTGATTGGTCTTCTCCTGCCCTTGGCTGCCTCAGAAGATCCTCCAATGGCTGCAAATCATACCAATAGCATCTCCTCCCTCTCTCTTGCAGGTTGAATACACTACATATGTCTCTCTCCAGTCTCTAAAGGCTTTTTTCAGTCTTGTATGGGCATTCTTGACAAGTGGCAGCCTTCCCAAATGGTTTTTCCATCATTATCCATAATTAACTATTAATTTTTCAGTCTTTAAATATTGAAAATTAATCTAGTAATTATTTTGGTGCCCTAAAAAAAATCTGACTAGCCAATTATTAAATTGGCTAGACAACTTCCATTCCCAAGTGTCTCTGTGCCATCTTTGACCATTAGATTGGCATTAGGTACCATTAAACGCTACTTCTCTAGTGTCACCAATTGACACTTATGGCCAAATGAATGACCTAGGTCAACAACTGACACCAGATACCACCAAGTACTTGTGCAACATAACTTATAGTAACTTTTGCCTTTGACATCCCGTGATTTTTTCGGGTCCTGGGCTCATAAATTTACTTTAACCCCAATTGCACCTCACATGTGCAACATTTACTTAATCATGTGATTAAAAATTAATCCATACGTTAAGTGAGGTTTCAAAAATACATGTTCTCATGACAGTCCTTCCCCTTGAAATCCTTGCAATCATCCTCAATTGCACTGCCAAATGCATCGAAAGCAAAGTGCTATACTGGAATTTCCATAGGGCATCATAGTCAACATAACATTGTGCACTGCTGTTCAACCATTCCATATGCCCAACATATATTGAAAATTACCAGCCAACATAATAGAAGACTCACAAAGAATCTCAAAAACATTGTCAGATTATCATGTGACATGTCCATTTCTCATGCGCTCAACTCATCTGGCAAAACCAAACCATAGCATAGCATAACTAAGCATAAACCATGGCTAAAACATCAATGGCATCATAACATATGCTATTGTCCATGGAACTAGATGTAAACCATTGAAAACTGAGCATAATCTGATCATAAACTGATCACTTGCTGATTTGAGAATTGATCACAAGTTGTTGTAAATGTGACCCCAAACTGATCACAAACTCATTGCAAAAACTGACCAGCAATCAATGCAAAAACTGATCCAAAAAGTGACCATAAATGGTTCTCAAGCTAATCAAAAACTGAGCTGAAACTGATAAAAAAATTTATCTCAAAATTGAGGCAAAATTCATGCCAAATTGATCATAAGCTGATGCAAAAGTATAGTTTCAATGCTCGGGTAAAACTCATACTCATCTGCATACATCTCACAGTGACTAGTATACTAAGTAGTGATCTCATGGCAAAATTACTGTCAGAAAGTATCTCAAAGTTTGATGGTCTGTCTGCACTGTAAAATGAGTCCCCAACAAATAATGTTTTCACCTAGACAATGCATGAATTACAGCCAAGAGCTCTTTCTCATAGACCTGCAAATTCTTTTCTGCACCGTGGAGAATTCGGCTCTCATAAGCCACAACTCAGCCGTCTTGCAAAGCAGCCCCAATGCTATTACCACATGCATTACATTGAACTATGAGTGACTTCCTTAGATCAGACAACACAAGCACAGGATCTGAAGTCATATTTTCCTTCAACTTTTCAAAAGCTGAAATTTCCACTGTTGTCCATCTAAATGGCACATCCTTCTTCTGCAAGGCATGCAGTGGAGATGCAATATCAGCAAGCTCGCGTATATACTTCCTATAGTAAGAATATAAAACGAAGAAGCGGCGGATCTCATGCACATTCCTCAAAGGTGGCCATGATCGTATTGTCTCAACCTTTGCAGGGTCCATGCGAATACCATCAGCTGATACAATATGCCCCAAAAAGTGGATTTCATGCAAGAAGAAATCACTTTTCTTGTCATTGACAACCAGCCTATGGTCACGCAGTTCATGGAACACAATGTCTAAGCGTTTTCTATGCTTTGCCTCGTTCTTTGAATAGACAATCATGTCATCAAAGAAAGTGCCCACGAATCCTCTATGTGGCTTGAAGATACGATCCATCATCCGATTAAAAGTAGCAGGAGCATTTGTGAGTCCAAAAGGCATAACAAGAAACTCATACAATCCAAAAGATGTCCTAAAAGCTGTCTTAGGCACATCTTCTGGTTTAATACGTATCTAATGATATCTACTTTTCAAATCTATACGGCTAAATATGGCTGCCCCTTGCAATCTATCCATAACATCATTGATCCGAGGAATCGGAAAGCGATTCTTTATTGTGAACTTGTTCAGAGCACGATAATCAATGCAGATACGTCATGAACCATTCTTTTTCTTTGCACCAAAAGCACCGGAGAACAAAAAGGAGATGAGCTGGGTTGAATCAACTCTTTTTCTAACAACTCATTTACCTAACTCATAATCTTCTCCTGTTGGGCTGCATAGACTTTGTAGGGTGGCTTATTAGATGGGCTACTTCCAGGGATAAGATCTATGCCATAATCTTCTAACCTTTCAGGCGGTAGTTGCCCTGGAAGTGACTGAGAGAAGCAATCAACATACATTTTCAGAAATGACATGTGATCCTTCTCTAACTTAGACATGTTTCCAACATTCTCACTATCATCTTTATCCTTAGTAAAAACCAAGTACGTTGAAAGATGATTTTTCATTACTTTGGAGATGGCAGTTGCAGATACAAGAGGGACAGATTCACCTTTCAACTTTACATCAAGTGTGAGTACCTTTCCCTTATGCTGAATAGTGATCTTTTTTGCACGAGAATCAATCACTGTATGCATATGGTGACACCATGGCATACCAAGTAATACATCACAACCCTCAAGTGGAGCAATGAAGAACTCTTCGCTATCCACATATCCTTGTATATGCAATTGAAGTTTTCCAATGAGCGGTGTGACGGGCTCTGCATGGCCTTTACATGCCATTCCAACTCCTCCCATGGGTCCCATCTCATCCTCTTTGATGCCTAGACGGGTCGCCATGTCAACAGAGATGAAGTTGCCTCGTGCACCATTATCAAAGAAAATCAATGCATGCTGATTCCTAATTTTCCCCCATGCTCGACACAACTCAGTAGCATCATCATTGGGCTCATCACTAACAACATCGGGCACCAATCCCATTGATGTTTTGGGCTTCTTTCCTTTAGAATCTCCTTGATTTTCTGAATTTCCAGCTTGCTGTCTATTGGGATAGTCCCTTGCAATGTGACCCTCCTGTTCACAAATAAAACATTTATTTGCATCCTTCAATTCCCTACGTTATGCCAAAGTTTTCGAGTCATTTCTTTGTTGTTTTGGCCTCTTTTCAGGCTGATTTTCAGGTTTGCCTCTTCTTTGAGCTTTAAAATAACTTTTTATTCGGCTTTTCCCCACTGTCTAGGAAGCCCAAATCCTTCCCACGCAGCAAAGCATCGGCTGTAGCAGCAATCTCTATAAGTTGAGATATGCTAGACACGATGGATTTAACAAAAATCCTTGATTCCTTTGGGTAGCCCACAAACATATTTTTCCACTTGCTCATGAAGGGGATGGGGCGATATAAGTAATAGGCAGCAATGCATTTCAAAACTTCTTATTGTATTGCTCCAAATTTTTACATTCCTTAGCATTTAGCTGTCATGATGTCTGCCTCAAAGGTACTTGTCAACCAATTGGATGCAAACATTTGCTTGAATTGTACCCACGTTGACGATGCTCTACCTTGCATCAAAAGAGTGAACCACCACTGTAATGCATTCCCTTTCTGGCTGCCTTTCGAATCTTTGAGGACTCTGTGAAGTTTCTCCCTGAATAGGCTGCATCAAATTGCTGAATGAAAGTCGAAGCTTTTAGCCTATCTTGTACACCGCTGAAGGACTCAAACTTCACTCCTTTTCTACCCTCATCATAGTCTTTTGCTACCCCTTTGGGTGTCAAGTTGTCATACATTGGTTGTTGCGAATAGGGTGCATTTGTTGAATTTACATCAAAACCAACGCCAAACGGAGCATTTGCATGACCAACATTCATTCCTTGAGCCCCATAAGCATTCAGGGGTGCAGATGTAGTACCAAATATACTAATTTGTGTCCCAAGGATCAAGCCAATGCTCCATACATAGGGTTTTGCATATTTCCAGCCATACGCGAATACATTGGGCCTTGCACACCAAGCATTAATTGCTGCATACCATAGGGATTTGTGCCATACATTCCCATATGCAGTCCTTGTTCAACCATAGCATGAAAAATCGTGCTGCTTCCACTAAGATATCCTGGCTGCCCCATCATAGCATGCATGCCCGACTGTCCAAAATCCATTGAATTGGCACTTTCGTGATGGCCTCGCTCCTTGCCCCATAGGTACCAACTGTTTTATTTCATTAGCATCTTTGGGAGCTTCAAATGAAGGGTTTGGCATTATCATCGGTGCATCTTGCTGTCTCGAAGGTGTAGAAGACGTATTCTTCTTCACTGTCCTTCTTTGGAGCATTAAAAAATCAGGTAAATTGAGGATCCTTTGCCAATTCAGCAAAGAGATTTGTTGCTGTCCTCATCCGATTCTTGAATTGGTCATAAAATTCCTCTTCACTTTGCTGGTCATTAGCCTCCTTATGCCCTGAAGGCCGTGCATCTTGCCCAATAGCAACATCTTTAGTTTTCTGTCCATGGTTTGAGCCTTGTCCAAGGTCAGTCATTGCATTTCTTTCATTCTCATGTGACCGTTCATACTGAGAGGCATCATCATTGCTTGAATCCATCTCATTGTATGAAGACATACTGCTGTAATTTCTCAGCTGAGAGTAAAAATCAGCACTAGCATAAAGCTTTGGCTTGTAATTAGGTGCCTTGGGCCCACCTAATCAAGGGATTGAGTGGTGTCCTGGAAACGAAACCATATAACTAGCCTTCCTTCTGTGGATGGGTGGTAAATCCCTGATTATAACTTAATTACAGCAGCAAATAATTAATGCAAATCTGAAAACACAAATTTACCTACTGATCTTGGACAATGCACACTCGATTGGCCCCGAAATTGGTGGCTCTTTCGGTATTTCTTTAGCTTTATTGAAGAAAAAGTCGATTTACAATGGGGTTCTCCCGATCCCCTTCGCAAAATCCAAACTCCCCTTGCTGTCCAAAGTGACCAATAAGTCGTCAATGTGATTTGCCCCTTGATTCGGGCACTTAATTGGCCTTCACCCACTTCATAGATGATGAAAATGCCCCAAATTCAATGGTTGGCTAGTCCTCCATTTGAATTTAGTTGAAATTCACCTTCAACCCTGTTGAATCCAAGTCTCAAAGCTTTCAATTTTTGGCACGCTTCCCAAGGCTGCTGCTAAACCCTGATTTCTGCTGTAAATTAGGGTTTACAGCAGAGAAATTTGCAATTTCTCAGTCTCCAAGGGTCCAAATGTTGAGATCTTCGGAGCAAGGCTGTGAAATGACTGGGAGATGAGAGAGAAAGCTGTAGAGAGAAAATTCAGAGTTTTGTTGTGAGGAATGATTGAAAATCAGTCAAATGCAGTTGTTGCCCTGCCACAACAGCTTGTAGATGTAAAGAATTGAAGAAAATCAGTTAGTTATTGCTGTTGCCCTGTCTCAACAGTCTGTAGATGCTGTCATCTGCTGTTGATTGGTCTTCTCTTACCCTTGGCTGCCTCAGAAAGTCCTCTAATGGCTGCAAATGAGACCAGTAGCATCTCCTTCCTCTCTCTTGCAAGCTTGATACACTAAAAATGCCTCTCTCCAGTCTCTAAAGACGTTTTTCAGTCTTGCATGGGCATTCTTGGTAAGTGGTAGCCTTCCCAAATGGTTTTTCCATCATTATCCATAATTAAATATTAAATTTTAATATTTAAATATTGAAAATTAATCTAATAATTATTTCGGTGCCTTGAAAAATAATCTGACTGGCCAATAATTAAATTGGCTAGACAACTTCCATTCCCAAGTGTCTCTGCGCCATCTTTGACCATCAAATTGACGTTAGGTACCATTAAACGCCACTTCTCTAGTGTCACCAACTGACACTTATGGCCAAATGAATGACCTAGGCCAGCAATTGGCACCAGATACCACCAAGTACCTGTGCGGCATAGCTTGTAGTAACTTTTGCCTTTGACTTCCCGTGATTTCTTTGGGTCTCGGGCTCATAAATTTACTTTAACCCTAGTTGCACCTCACATGAATACAAGACACATGGGGAGTGACTCACCCCAATCTTTAGCAATCATAGTTGCTTGGAGTTTCGGAAATGGTGAAAGGTAAATGTATTTCGGAGTTGTGAAACAGAGTTTTGGCTTGAGACTGAAATGGCAAAATGGGGAAATGGATTTTACGTCTATTAAATATTTCTAGGAATATTTTAATATTAGACATAGATAAAGGGATAATACCATTTATATGTTGGACCTCTACACCAAAACACTTAAAATTCCTCAACAATGTAGAGTATCTATGTAACGTTAGAAGATATTTAACAAGTGGACATGATTCTACCAAAGATTTAAGACAATACGATTATAGAATCACAATCCATGAGTTGTTAGATTTATTTATCCCCATGTGTGAACACACATTATTATGTATAGAAGTGCGTGTTCAAGTGTGAACACCTTTTACACCACTTAGCATTTAATAAGGGTCAAATGTGCATGTGGATACCTCGGCCTATATATTTAGGTCCTATCACTTGTACTTTCATCACAAACTATCACATCAATCTATTCAGCTTGTTGTGTACTTGGAAGAGTTCTTTCTTTTTCTTTTGTAATATGTGCAAGTGTTCTCTCTCTCTCTCTCTCTCCACCATGGAGCTTCACCATCCATAGCCTGCTAGTCTATCTTTACGAGCTCCATACCAAACAATGATATTAGCAGTCCATCTGATCAGTCCCGGTGCTATTCATAATATAGCAGTAGATTGAGGAAGAGCTGAAGCTTGAAGAAGAAGAAGAAGAAGAAGGAGAAGTCTGCCTAGTCTTGAAGAAGAAGAAGAAGAAGAAGCAGCAGCAGCAGCTTACATGGCCTGTCCCACTTGTTCATTTGTGTGCCTTGTGAACATAGTTGCTAGGGGTTTTAGAAACATGAGGTATGAAATGGGTTTCCAAGGTTTCATACGAGTTTCCTAAAACTTAAAAAACGGGTTTCCTTCAAGATCAAAATTATTTAAACTGTTTATACATATAAATATACTTTAAGTACAATGGGCCACAACAAAACACATATTGCACACGATTCAACATTGTGTACAAAATCCAAGCGGACAATCAATAGACCAACTATTTATAGACACAACATACCATATTTCACGATTCATCATGTAAATTTCATAAATATAAAAGAAGCATGATGCCATAGATTAAAAATTGCTTAAACATACAAATTGCAATCAATTAATAATAATCCATGTCTCTATAGGACTTCAAAATGAATCCATGGACCATGTGACATGTCACATGAATCATAAAATTTCTATTAAACATGTTCAAACTTTGAATCCATCTCTCTATAGGCCAGCTTTGACTAGGCAAAAAAGACAATTCGATCCCACATGCAAAATTGGGCCAATTGTAATCTTCACGAATTAGTTTAAATTCAGATGTTTCCTACTTTTCAGAAATGGCTAGATGTTTCTAATGTTTCCTACCTGTAGGAAATGTGTTTCTTGGCAACTATGCTTCCGAAAGCTTCAACTCTGATGTGCTGCCCAGTGATTGTCTGCCATCCCTGGCCATGTGACTGATGCAAGTCACGTGTTGCTTGGTGACAGTGTTGCTTGGACACTTGATCTCTTTCAGCCCTGCTGTGCACACATTTGGATTCATGCTCCTTGACAGATAAATATGTCCTCTGTAGCAATTGCCTTGCTCTTGCCAATCGACACATGCCTTGTCAACAAGTGTTTGACGACTTGCCTGCTGTCTGCTTGTTGACTGCCGACCAGAAATAAGGTTCTGCTTAAAACCTTATTAATTAGAGTTTAAAACTTTTACTTCAAGGGGTAGGTCACGTGCAATGTGGATATTTTCAGCAGTGATAAAACATTCTTCAAATTTCATGCTTTTTCAATTTGAGCCCGAATTCTCAAAATTTCTTCTCCGGACTAAGAGGTAGTTCACACGAAATTGGGGAATATTGATTTTTAATCCAAATTTATCGTCATCCACCCAATAAAACTGGGGCTTTTCAAATTTGAGCTTGCTTTCCTGAAATTCTCCATCAAAATTTGATACTTTTTCAATTTGAGCTCTCTCCATGGCATCTACCATTGGGATGTTGAGATATGGCATCACAATTGAAAAATTCTTGGGCATTGGGTTTTCCATCTGGAAGATAAAGATCCAGAGAGGGTGCATGGAGAATCCTCTGCACTAATGAGCCGGAGCACGTTCGGGGCAATACACAACTTCATCAAGAATGGCTTGAGAAGAGTGAAAGTACACTCGCCATCATTGGGCTCGGCCTCTCTGACAACCATCTTCATCACCTTGATCTTACAAAAACGGCAAAAGAGGTACGAGATGGCCTTCAAACCACATTTGGAGGAGATATTAATAATTCCAAATTATTTGTAAAGACTCAGCCTATATATTCAGGCCATAGCACTTGTACTTTCATCACAAACTATCACATCAATCTATTCAGCTTGTTGTGTAATTGCAAGAGTTCTCTCTCTCTCTCTCTCCACCATGGAGCTTCACCCTCCATAGCTTGTTGGTCTATCTTCATGAGCTCCATACCCAACACGAGTTTCAAAAACGTTCAAGATCAAGATTTAGAACTCAATATAAGAGACTGCAATATGCCATGGTCCATGAATGATGATTACAATGTTAGCAGTCATGTTTGTTATGCTTTGTCATCTCCTGCTTGTGAGCCTCAGTCTGAGTCAGACGAGGACTTTTGGAGCTCTGACAGGTTTGTCATGTGTTTTGATGGGGGAGGCTACTCATTCTAAAGTGGCTATTTGGGTGCATCTCTTTTGTTTGTCGGGTTCCAATGTGTTTTCCATGGGCAATTCTTGCATTTCTCATGTTGTCCACACTTGTTGGACATTGTGCTTACCAGTCGGATTTTTTGGTGGCCATTTGGCATTTTTAGGCATTTATTATGCCATGACCAGCATTAAATGCTGGTCAGCCAGCATTTATGGCATTTCCAGATTTCAGTAGGCTAGTTTAGGGGTTTTGTGGCTATTTATAACCATTCCCCACTTGGCAGCATTCAGATCATCATCATCATCCTTTTTCCCTAGCAGGTGCACACTTCGACTCCCTCATCTTCCTTCGTCTCAGGTATTGCCGTCATCGTCAGCCTGATTTGGTGCCCTCAGTGATGTTGTGGGCTGCATGCAAGGATTGATCGGTCCTCCTTTTGTATTCAGCATTTGTTCCTTGTTTAGTGCAGGTTTCTCTTCTTCTCTTACAAATTGTCTCTCTCTCTTCCTTTGTGTTCGAGTTCCTTCTTCCATTGTGCACTCTCACATGGTATTAGAGTCAAAAGAGAGGACACAGAGCTGTGGGGAGCTGCAGCACACCATTTATTGCTGAGACGACCACTCCAGAGTGTAGGTGACCATCCTAGACTGCTCCTGACACCTCCCAAATCTGCGTTTTGCTGTCATGTAGCTAGTTCCCTTGTAGGCGGCCTGTTTTCTCCCCTCTTTTCCTGTGTTTTGCTGCCAGCTATTGTCTGCATTAGCGTTTTGCGTGAAGGGATCAGTTATTTTCCTTTAGGTGGATCCTCTACATTGAATCCTTCGAGATCTTGTAGCTGTTTTTCATTGTTCGAGGGCTTATGTCATCCAAATGTAGTTTTTGTGGGTGTTTTTGTTGTAGGATATCGAAGATGTCTTATCACTAGTTCTTTGCTAATTCAGAGGATGAGGTCTTTGTCCCTTCCTCTAAGAGATGGAGAGATTTTCGTGCTAGTTCATGCGACGAACGGAGGTCACTAGGCCCATCTGTTTAAGAATCCTCTTTTCCCCATTCTCTCCATGTTTCATAGAAGGCCTGTTTTGCTTGCCTTCACATGGCATTCATGGCACCCTCGATAAAGGTGCATGTACTCCCTTGTTTGCCTAAAGAAGACCAGCTTGATGGTTCCAACTAATCGCTTTGGTCGTGTAAAGTGGAGTGTATCCTTGATACCTTCGATCTTTGGGAGTTTGTTACCCACCCTATTCCGTGTCGAGTGGAGTATCCCATAGTTGGATCATCAATGGATCGTGTAGCCTTATGGGATCGGCTTAACTCTAGAGCTAGATCTTTTCTCTTTATAAGCTTGTAGGATTCCATCCTAGTGCATGTGTGCAAGTTGTGAAAAGCAACGGAAGTGTGGACAAAGCTTGCTTCTTTGTATCATCAGAAGACATTTGCACATCAGATTACTCTCGAGAAGAAATTACGGATGCTCCCTGTTGATGGTTCTCCTTCCATGAAGTTTCATATCAACAGGTTGGAGGACATGAGGGATGAGCTTCCATTCCTGGGCAGGATGATCTCTTTAGAGAATATGGCTATGATTCTTTTGGGTCAGCTACCATCACCCCAGTTTGATGTCTTCTACACCAACCTTCTTACATCGAGGACCCGTGAGAAGCTTCTATGGGAGGAGCTTGCCCTGCTTGTTTTGGAGCATTATAAGCACCCCAAAAAGATAGCTAGTGGATCCACCTCCACCAAAGCTTTTGTTGCAGGTTCGGGAGGGGGAAGAAGAAGAAAGAGAAGTCAAAGGCTACAAGATAGGAGAGTTTTTTAGGCTTTGACTCCAACTTGGAGAAGCCTAAATGCCCATATTGTGGGAAAGGGACACATCCAAAGAAGAAATATTGGAAGAAGTACCTTCATCTTCGTCCAAAAGCGAATGATGGAGCTAAAATATTCAAGCCTTCTACCTCTACTCTAGTAGTTACCCATGAGTCAGTGTTTCTTCATATTGTTGATTTGGAGGAGCCTTCTTTTGTGGTTGCCTCATCTTTTGAGAGGCCTTGGTTGGTTGATAGTATAGCTTCTAGTCATATGATTCCACAAGGTGATTTGTTGTAGTTTCTATGCCCTTTTGAGGGTTCAGTCACTATTGGTGCCACTGTTTTGATGTCTATTTGTGGTGTTGGCACTTTGCCTTTATTTCTTGACTGCGCGTTGAGCTCCCTTTCACAGGCCCTTGTCATTCCACTTCTCTTTATAGCCTTACTAGGCTTTATACTTGGGTTGTCTTCACCAAGTAGGCCGTTTGTATTGAGGATTCTACTATAAGGGCTATTATTGTGACAGGTTGGCAAGAGAGTGGGCTTTACAGGGTCCATTCCCTTGCTCTTATGTAGGGTTCTCCGAGGTAGTTATCTATTGCTACACTTGTTCCCACTTGTGCACCATCTTTTCCACAGGTTCCTTTCCATTCCCCACCCCCTCCTTCGGTGGTTTCCTCGTACCCCCAATCCCTTTCAGAGGGGGACGATCCCAGTGGTGCGGCTGTGGATTTCCTTGCCCCTAGTGTTTCGAAGGGGGTTTTCCAAAATCATGAGGAGCTTCTTCATCGGCAGTCTTCATAGATAGACTTCATCGACATTGGCATTCCTCTTGCCACCCCAGCATCTGTTTCTTCTTTGGCCTTCAACCACATCCAGGATCTGAGAGGGGATGTTAATAGTCATGTTTGTCATGCCTTGTCATCTCCTGTGTGTGAGCCTCAGTTTAAGTCAAACAAGGATTTTTGGAGCTCTAATAGGTCTGTCATGTGTTTTGATGGGGGAGGCTACTCATTCTAGAGTGGCTATCTAGGTGCATTTCTTTTGTTTATTGGGTTCCATTGTGTTTTCCATGGGCAATTTCTGCATTTTCTAGGTTGTCCACACTGGTTGGACATTGTCCTTACCAGTCGGATTTTTTGGTGTCCATTTGGCATTTTAAGGCATTTATATTTTGCCATGACCAGCATTAAATGCTGGCCATCTAGCATTTATGGTATTTCCAGATTTCAGTAGGCCAATTTAGGGGTTTTGTGGCTATTTATAGCCATTCCCGACTCGGCAGTCATTCAGATTATCATCATCGTTCTTCTGTAGCAGGTGCACACTTCGACTCTGTCATCTTTCTCCGTCTCCGGTGTTGCTATCATCACTAGTTTGATCTGGTGCCCTTAGTGATGCTGTGGGCTGCGTGCAGGGACTGATCGGTCCTCTTGTATTCAGCATTTGTTCATTGTTTAGTGTAGGTTTCTCTTCTTTTTCTCTTGCAGATTGCCTCTCTTTCTTTGTGTTGGAGTTCCTTCTTCCATTGCACACTCTCACAGACATGCCATGACTCACGATTGAAGACTCAATGGTGAATAACTATAGACTCATATTATGTCACGTGGTCTCAAAAAAGAGAGTAGTCAATAAACAGTGCATGAAAAATAAATATAACTATGATGTATCATGTATTAGTGTCAAGACTCAAGTGATTACAATATCTTGTCCAAATGCCAATGAACCATGAACAATGAACATGATCAACTAACAAGTCTTCAAAGCAAAGAAGAGAAGAATAGCCCTCCAAACTTGCACTTCTCAAATGAGAGAAAAAGACACCAACTAGCTAGGATCAAATTTTTAAATGATTACCTAGTTGCTCCTTAATCTAATCTCGTTTTTGATTAAGGGACAATTGGTGACTTAGTCATTAATTATAAGTGAGTTGCTTATTGAATCAAACTTAAGCTTAGGGCTTGGTCTATAACTTTAGTGAGCTGCTTATTGAGTGAAACTTTCAAATGATCAGTAAACCTAAGTTGTAAACTTTCAATTAATGAAAGTTTCACATGGTACATTGTTCCTTTTGCCCTATCCTTGTGCCACAGTTTTTATACTTGTCTATTGCATGCCTCGGTGTCAAATCCTTCACTATTAGTGCAATGGTCACCATGCCAAAAGCTAGGGGTACCAAGGCTAGAATTCATTTTTGATTAAATCATTAAGTTCATTTCTCATTCTGGTGACGTTGTTCCTTCTTTCTCTTGCATTTCTTTCAATCCCCTTCTCTATTTGCTTCGTGTTCCCTTTCCATTCCATTGTGCACTCTCACACTTTCTCTATTCTTTATCTAGGTATTGCACAATTAAATTCGAATGTTGTTGTACATTTAGCGTCTCTCTTTGTGGCCCTAGCAATTCTTTATACCTTACGACTCACTTTTCCATTCAATCAAGTACTTGGATCATCAACAAAGTCGCAAAGGAGGGGGACCCTTGCTTTTGATGAACTAGGGAGGGTGATATAGTGTGTTGGAGGGTGATGACTCACATAACTAGACTGGAGGATAACACTACTCTTGTGGGTAACTTGGGAGGTGCATTGTGCACGGGTGTGCATTCTTGGTATTGAAGCACTAGGATGTGATGTGGTATACATATCATAATGTGATTTTCAGCAACCTGTTGATCATAAGAATCAAGCCTATAAAGGCCTTTAGTTAGGGTACAGGTCAAATACAAATGCAAGAAAAACTCAGCACGTAATAAGCCAACAAATGAAGAGAGAGAATACAAAATCTAGAAAGGGGTGCTGAACCACTTGCACTGATAGCTTGCTGCCGGCTTGTGTAGCTGAGTGGAATAAAAATTTATGCCTTTCTCTTGCTGTTCAAAAGCAATGAAGAGAAAGAAAGTGTGCTGAAATTAAAAATTTAAATTAATGTATTTTGCATGGGGTTGTCGATGGATGAGGAGAGTCTGAAATTAAATAATTCAATGCTGAAGTTTTTCTGAAATATAATAGCAGTAGATGTTGTTGCAAATTGCCAAATAAGTATGCCTCAATGTAATAATTTGAGTTGAATGTGTCAGAGTGCAGCGGTGCAGAAGCGTAGGACTGAGAGAGAGAGAACGCAGAGAGAGAGAAGAGAGAGAAAGAGACAGTGGAAGATGAAGATCTGCTGTATAAAGTGTGCTGTATACAAAGATATGCAGATATGTACACGGGCGCAGTGCGCTGGACTGCGTGTCTCCACCTCGACGATGCAACCTGCTGTTCACCTCGAAGTCCACTGCAGTCTGCACAGTCTCCTGTCTGAAATCTGCGAATAGAGATGGAATCTGCGCGAGCCACTAGTCTATAATCTATGAGCAGAAAAGTGTATGAAGACTGCTGGAAAATCAGCTATAAATAGCTAGAAAATAGGCGCCAGAAATAGGTAGGTCGGCTGCATTAAATGCAGTCGACTGTACTGCAGTCAGTCGGACTGCCACGTGGCAGTCCAACTGTACAGTCCGACTGGACTGTGCAGTCCGACCAGGGCGATGATCTCTAACACCCCCTCTCAGAGCCTGGGCGGGGCAGAAGCCTGAGGGATCTGGAATGTCTCCGAAGTAGAGCATGGGAAAGTGCCTTCGTAAACAAATCTGCAAGATTGTCCTCCGTCTTGCAGTACTCCACGGTGATGGTCTCATCCAGAAGCTTCTCTCTGATGAAGTGGTACTAGATCTCTATGTGCTTCGTCCGGGCATGAAAAACAAGATTCCGTGCCAAGGCAATGCAACTCTCATTGTCGCATTGCAGCAAAGTAGGACGAGTTTGGGGGCAGCCAAGCTCCTTCAACAACCTCCGAAGCCACACAGCCTCACATGTGGTGGAAGATGCGGCCCGATACTCCATCTCAGTAGACGAAAGGGCTACCGTGGGCTGCTTCTTGCTACTCCATGAGATAACACCTGCACCCAAGGTAAAACAGTAATCTGTAGTAGACCGCCTGTGGTCCAGATCACTGGCCCAATCCGAGTCGCTCCAACCTGCAAGAACAAGATCTGAACCATCTGTGCCTGCGGGATAATGAATCCCTAAATCAGATGTCCCCCTCAAATACCGAAGTATCCTCTGAGCAGCCTGCCAATGCATCGTCTGAGGTTCACTCATAAACCCTGCCAAGAGCCCAACAGCAAAACAAAGATCAACACGAGTGTTGAGGAGCCAAATCAAGGATCCAATCAACTGACGATAGCGGGAAGCATCCGCCATGGGAGAAGCTATGCCTTCCAGTTCAGATCCATAGGAGTAGAAAGGGTCCGACAATCCTCCATCGCAAAAGAAACCAAGAGCTCTTGTACATATCTCTGCTGAGAGATAAAGATCCCCCTTTGAGACTGATAAATCTTATGGCCCAAAAAGAAATGGAGTAGACCCAAGTCCGTCGTCTCGAACGTCCGATGTAAAGCTGCCTTCGTCTCTTGGGCCTTCTGTGCATGATCACCTGTGACAATCAAATCATCAACATACAACACAAAAAGCACACAACTATCCTCGGAAGTGTGTACATAAAGCTGCGGATCGGCCTTAGAATGCCGATATCCCAACTGTGTGACTGAAGAAACGAATCAATCTTTTCGTTCCATGCACGCGGAGCCTGCTTGAGGCCATACAAGGCCTTCTTCAACCGGTAGACTTTCCCATCTGAAGATCCAAAGCGAGGAGGCTGCTCGACATAGATCTTCTTCTTCAGATCACCATTGAGGAAGACCGACTTCACATCCAACTGGTAGACAGGCCATCTCTTATGGCCAGCCAAGGCAAGAACAGCTCGAATAGTCGCCATATGAGCAGTGGGGGCAAAAGTATCATGACAATCAATCCCTGGGCGCTGTGCAAAACCTTTAGCAACAAGGCGAGCCTTGTGCTTGTCCAAAGAACCATCGCTAAGGTACTTGGTCTTGAAGATCCATTTGACGCCAATCACCTTCTTATGCGGGGGCGTGGCATGAGTGACCAAGTGCCATTCCTCTCAATAGCCTCCAACTCGGCTTCCATAGCTTTCTTCCATGGTGCGGACTGTAAAGCCTCCTTCACGGAGGTGGGCTCTCGATCCTGCATAACACGGGTCATCAAACAATAGTTAGAGCAAACAAGCTCCGTAGAATGTGCCTGGTGCCTTCGTGACCGCCGCGGACCATCCTGCGGTCCCCACTCCTCAGGAACCCCCTCGATCCTTGACTCACGGAGTGTGTCACGGGCCCAACGAGGAGGAGGCCGGACCTCTCCTCGTCTCTCTCCATCAGTGGAAGACTTTGGGATATCCACCGGTGTTAACTCCTCGAGGGTGACCGGTGGAACAGTAGACTCTGTGTCAGAAACAGAATCAGAATCAAAAGGCACGGGCTCCAAAGGAACTGTAGTAGGAGCCCAACTCTCCCCTGGATCTCCAAGAACGGGATGCTCCTCACCTGCTGGTATGCCGAAACCTCCACAAACCGCACATCTCGACTAGTGTATACATCTCGCTTGACGGGATCATACAAACGATAGCCTTGGGACTGGGAGCTGTAGCCAACAAATACTTGTCTTCGGGAAGCTGCTTCAAATTTATCACGATGAGCCTTGGGAATGTGAACATAGGCATCACACCCAAAGACCCTAAAATAAGAAATATCGGGCTTAGTCCCAAAGTAAGCCTCAAAAGGTGCCATCCCATCAACGGCCGAAGTGGGGGATCGATTAAGGATGTGGACTGCAGTAGCCACAGCCTCGGCCCACAAAAACTGAGGTGTCTGTCGGTGCTCCATCATGGTGCGTGCCATCTCGATCACACTGCGGTTTTTCCGTTCAAGAATGCCATTTTCTTGAGGAGTGTTGGTATTAACAAACTCTTGGTGAATATCTTTATCTGCACAAAAACGAGCAAACTCATTAGAAACAAATTCACCACCCTTGTCGGATCGCAAGGTCTTCAATCTCCGGCCCGATCGGTTCTTCTCAAAGAGAAGCCAATCCTTAAAGTGGGAAAAAGCTTCTGACTTCAATGCCAAGAAATAGGCCCATGTCATCCTACTGTAGTCATCTACGATCAACATGAAGTATGAGCTCCCTCGCAAGGACTCGTTCCTCATAGGGCCACAAAGATCCGTAGATACAAGCTCCATCGGTGAAGTAGACCGCCGCGAAGCTTTGTGGGGAATGGCATCCCTATGCTGCTTTCTACGAATGCAGGAGACGCATGGCTGCTGGCTCACTACTATATCCGGTAACCCTCGAACAAGTTGTCGACGTGACGCCCTCCGAAGATAATCATAGTTGAGGTGACCAAACCGAGCATGCCATAGCTCTGACTGTGTCTGAGAGGTAAGAAGAAGAGTAGAGAGGGCGGTGGAAGACTTCAATTTATAGATGCCGTTCTCCTCATATTCGGATGAGAGAACCTTCCTTGACCCACGATCAAGGACTCGCACCGAATCACTGTCAAACTCCACCAAAAGTCCAAGGGAGCAAATCTTATGAACTGACAGTAGATGATACCCTAAACCTGGTACATGCAAGACCTTTGAGGTATGGATACCACCACGTCCATTTGGAATAAGCTGCATCTTACCCCATCCTGCAATAGATACGGAAGAGCTATCTCCAATGAGAATCTGCCCACGCGAGGGTCGCAACTGGGCAACACCATTTGATGAAGGAGTCATGTGCCGGGAGGCACCACTGTCAACGATCCACTCTCGAGCCTGGGGAGCCGTCATCGCAGCATCAGAAGCATTCGGTGTAGAGTCCTCAATGACAGCTAGATGAAGAAATGCAGCTGATGAGGGTGCAGCCACCGCTCCAGAATCCTTCGTGTCCTTCTTGTTGGTGTCCTTCTTGTCTTTGTCAGGGCAATCCTTCTTCCAATGGCCAGTCTTTCCACAAATATGGCATGTGGATTCTTTGTCCTTGTCCTTCTTTGACTTGTTATCCCCCTTCTTCTTCTTTTGGTCCTTCCCCTTCTTCTGAGAGGCTTGACCTGTCAGTGCCTCCGACTTGGAAGCATTCTGTCCCTTTAGTTGTTCCTCTTGGTCCAAGACCATAGGAACCAACTCTTCCTACTGAAGAGTGGACTCCCGCCCCTAAGCAATGAGAGCGGAGTAGAAAGCACCGAATCGTGGCGGCAACTGGGACAAGAGTGTGATCGCCATGTCTTTGGAGGAAATCGGCTTCCCCGCATTCTGAACCTGCATTTGAAGCTGTCTAAGCTTGTTGATGTGCTCCCGTAACGAAGAAGACTTGTTCACCGACAAGGTCCGCATCTGTATCTCCAAAGAAACCCTCTTCATAAGGGTCATCCGGTTATACATTTGATCAAGCTCCAGCCATATCTCCCGAGCCACCGTTAAGTACTCGATGTGAGCTATCACGGCTGTAGTACAAGATAGAAAAAGAAAGGAACGAATCCTGGCATTCGGTTTGTCCCAGTGAGACTGTGCCTTGGCCAACTCCGCACGAGCATCGGAAGAGAGTTTGGACTCATCTCTCACCGAGGGCCGGTCGATCTCCTCCTGTATAAGCTCCGCCAAATCATAGGACTCAAGGAAGGCCAACATCATGACGCGCCAGATGCGGTAGTTGTCGCCATCGAGCTTCTGATCTGCGGGAAGAGCCGGTAAGACAGGCACCTTCCGGTCCATAATCGTCTGGAACTCCAAGTCAATCTCGGTAGATATCGTCACCTGTAATACCTTCACAAACGCAAAAGCAGCACCCTCTGACTGTGATAACTCAGCCTTCTAGGGCTCTTCCGCGTCCTGAAACTTCTTCACCCGCCGGAGGCAATGAAAAAGAAAAACCTGCACTTGAAAGCTGAAAACTCAAACTTCCTCCTCGTCAAACAGCAGTAAACAGCAGCAAATCCACCACCTGGACTCCTTTCCCGCGCGCCCACGCTCGCTTCAGCCTTGTTCCGAGGCGCAGCCCTCCTGCCTGCCCTCAAACGCTGAAAACACAGCCTTGTGTCGCGATAGAAACTCCTCTTCAGGTTGGTTCTGCACTCAGTCAGCCCTATAACACTGCTCTGATACCACGTCAGAGTGCAGCAGTGCGGAAGCGTAGGACTGAGAGAGAGAGAACGTAGAGAGAGAGAAGAGAGAGAAAGAGACAATGGAAGATGAAGATCTGCTGTATAAAGTGTGCTGTATACAAAGATATGCAGATATGTACACGGGTGCAGTGCGCTGGACTGCGTGTCTCCACCTCGACGATGCAACCTGCTGTTCACCTCGAAGTCTGCTGCAGTCTGCACTGTCTCCTGTCTGAAATCTGCGAACAGAGACGGAATTTGCGCGAGCCACCAGTCTGTAATCTGCGAGCAGAAAAGTGTATGAAGACTGCTGGAAAATCGGCTATAAATAGCCAGAAAACAGGCGCCAGAAATAGGCAGGTCGGCTGCATTAAATGCAGCCGACTGTACTGCAGTTAGTCGGACTGCCATGTGGCAGTCAGACCAGGGCGATGATCTCTAACAGAATGTTGCCTTGAATCAGCTTGAACAGGCCTAGGGATGATGTCCTCAATGTGTGGAGGCCAAAAAAGAGATTTGGAGCAAAAGCCTCAAATTTTGGTGAGCGTAGTGTGGGCAATCGTGAGGACAGTGTTAGGATGGGTAGTTCGGAGTCTCAGAAAGTGAAGTTGGGCAAAAGTTGAGTGTGGGGAATCATGAGGACAGTTTTGGGATGGGTGGTTCAGAGTTTGAGAAAGTGGAGTCGGGCAAAAGCCCTAATTTTAACTCCAAACTGAAGAAAAATTTAATTGAATTTGTGCTAGATGTCACTTGATGTTGGGGGAATTCACAAATTGAACTCTGATCATAGCTTCAATCATATTGGTATGGTTGGTTGAACTGGACATGAGAAATTAGTGATTTCATATCCATATTGTCTTAATCGTTATTATTGGGGTCCAAGCATTAAAAATATGCCACTTTTTGCAAAAATCTCTCTTATGCATGACGTTTAAGCTTCGATAACTCTTGGGATAACCTATATTTCCTTGTTTATTTTTGTAATAAGTTAGGGTCACATACGATTCTACCCCTTGGGTGAAATCATACTCCAATCATACTTCCATGTATGTATACATTGGCCGTAGGGAAGAAACTATGACCATGAATTCAGTGAATTTCTCTGAGATTGATGAGAGCCCCTATGTTGGTGGTGAAATCAACAGTGATCTGAAAATGTGAAAACGACCTGCTGTAGATGAAAACACAGATCAAGCTCATGCAAAAATGAAAAAAGGCAGCAGCTGGAGTAGGTATGATGACATGGTAGTCAGGGTTGCCTGATCAACAGTCTCAGAGTGAACCAACAGCTAGGTGATGATGAGCAGGGGTGCTGGAAAAAGCAAACACAGCCTGATTGGATGATGGTGAGAGATTGCAGCAGTGACCAGCAAGCAGGGTGCCAGCAAAGCAATGAAAGTGCTGGTGTAGAAGTTCTCCAGAAGCTGGTGACGACAGGTTGGTGACAGCAAGTGCAGTGGGTTGGATGAATATATCAGCAGTTGAGAGTGACAACTTCAGTGTGTCAAACGAGTGTTGAACTAGTTGTGCAGGCTGAAGTTGATTATGATGGAGAATACTAGGAGCTGAACAGTGTGTCGAACAAGTGTTGAACTAGTTGTGCAGGCTGAAGTTGATGATGATGGAGAATACTAGGAGCTGAAGATTCATTGAGTGGTACGAGTGGGGGTGCAAAAAAGGATACCAAGCACATTAGTGACTTAACACACTCTCTATTTTTAGAGATGGAATGAACCAAAGTTTAGTGTTTTGCTAATGGGACACTGATGTACACTTGTGGATTTGAGTTTTGAGGTTTAATGAGCTTAATGAAGGTTTAATGTGTAACACATTAGTTTTAGCTTAACAAAAAGAGCAGAGTGTGGCAACTTGCAAGAAATGGCAGTACTGTAGGTTTTAACTCAGAACGTGCAGGGTGGTGTCAGTAGGTTCAGGGAAGTAGGTAAGGCGGCACTATCCTTGGTGGTGTTGGAAGCTTTGCTGGTTGCAACAGCTACTGAAGCGGCAGGAATGGGCTTCGAGGCAGTGTTTTGGATTGATGTAGATGGCCCTCAACTCCTGCTGGTGGAAATGGTTGTATAGGTAGCAATTGCTGTGAATCATTGAGAAATGACAAATTGGTTGCCAAGAAAGATGAAAGCTGGCAGAGTGGCAATGGCTTTGAGTGGTAGCCAGCTGTGGTGTGTCACTTGATGCCAATGGCTGTGAGGTGGGTGGTTGAGAGCAATGACTATGGTGGAAATCGGATCTGATACCATTGTTGGCGTATGTGTGGAGTAGAGAGAGAAAATTGTAGCACAATGATACTTGATCACATTGGACATTAACATAATCAATTTATAAATGAAAGTATAATTGTCAGATGACCACAATGGATAAGGATCACATTGATGTGCTAAAAATGCACAGAATGGGTATCAATAGAAAACCCTAGGACTAAGCATCTTAACCGTCATAATAAACCCTAGCCCTAAAGGGCCAAGGCTAATTGTGCAAGGTTTCCTAACTGATAGATTAGGCTAGTGAGGAGGCCCAAACTAGGGGATAGAGGGCATTGATGCGGAGGCTTTGAGATGGCCAACACTAGCAGCAAAAATGCAGTAACCTGAGAGAAGATTTGTGAGTAGGGGATTTGTAGTAATGAAGTCAATGTTGGATAGCAACATGGAACCAAAAACACAGTTTGTAGATGTTGGGGATGATTGATGACAACAGTTAGAAATGGTATGGAGGGCTGAGAACCAAACACAGGCAACAAATGGTCCTTTTGGTGCAGGGTGGCAGAAGTAGGTGGCTGGTGGGAACACTGGCAGCAAGGTGAAGAGCGGCACTACTAGTAGTTGGGCAGCAGTACTAGCTGACTGCCAGAACCTCGAAGAGGCTAGCGACAACTCTCGTAGTAGGGGCAGAACCTTGACGTGAGGAATGATGATGGAGAGCTTAGGACGGCATGGATGTGATAATGGATGAACAAGGATAATGATGGATGCCGACATGTCCTAAGTCCTTACATAGGGGATTTTTGGGTGTGTTCTACTGCCAAAATAAAATGCCGTTTTGATGAATAGATCTTTTTGGGACTGTTTATGTGGAGCTAAATTAGACTAAATGCATGGCAATTTTGTGTTAATTTAGTGGCTCAACATATGGTAGTCATTAGTATTGACACAAATCTTGTTGCATAGTCCAACCTAGGCTTTTGGGCAAATCTCTTGATAATGAGCTGATGTTTTGTCAGTCCAAGATCCCAGCAACCATGCACTTGGTATTATAGACCCGTCTAACACCAATGAGCTTGATGGAGTGTATTCAAGAAAGAAAATGCTTTAACTACAGTGGGAAAAGGCATTTTCTCTTTCAGATATTGCAAATCCCAGCTTGACCCTCCAAAAGCTCGACATGTGAAGGCGGTTAGTGGTGGATAGATTTAGATCAAGGATACTGGTGGTCAACCAAAGAATGGTTGAATGATGGGAATTGTTGGAAGATCAAGAATCATCAAGCTTCGATTCTCTTAGATTCTGCTGCTTCACACAATATACCTTCTCCAAAGATTGCTAACCTTGGGTATTCTTGTAGTGCTAGAAAATCTTGGTTGTGCAGATGTCACAGCATAGAAGAATCTAGGCTATCGAGATGACCCCTTGGCAACATGGGCTTTGTGCTTGTCTAAGGCCCCATTACCCATGTTTTTTATTTTAGACATCAAATGGATACAAATTACCTTGCACCTCAGCCATTACGTCACATATTTTAAAACAAGGTAGATGTGACCACATGAGCACTGAGGATGAAACCAGAATTTGGAGACAGCAGCCAGAATGTGAGTGAGCACAGGTGGCTATCTAGCCTTTGTGGCTCCAGACGTGCACGCAGGTATGCACACATGCATGAACACTTAATTGCATGCATGCTTGCTTGTTGAAGTGGAAGTTGATCACAGACGTGGAAAGCTGCTCAAGCAGATATGAAAGGATATTCTGAAGGTCAAAAAAGCCAACGTAAGGGACTGACCTGCAAATTTGTATGGTGAACATTCACTAATTGGCATCTAAATTGCTTAAGCTAGAAGAATTTTTCCAAATTTGCATGCCTGATTTAACAGCCAGATCCAGGTAGTTGTGGATTTGAAGTCCATTGGGTAATGTCTGTCTAGCCCAGGATCCATTTGGGTCAAAAACTTGGTTCGTAAATTTGTTTAGTATTTACTCACTTGTGATTCTTCCATGTTTATGGTCTTCTATGTTTGTATATTAACTATTGATATTAGATGTAAGACAGATTTTCGGTTTCATGTGCTGGGTAACGTTTCTTTTGATGTCTCATCGAGTTGTGGCTAAATCTTGTACTTCTGACAGACCAAGCACATAGTAGCTGAAACAAAATCAAAATCATTTATCTGATATCTGGGGAAAACGGCATCTCTGAGCCAAAGCATTTTGCCAAACCTTTCAGATCAGTTACAGATTTGTATTCACATATATATCCAGGGTATACATGCTAACCAGTGGGACTCTGCATCATGCAATAGGTTGGGTACTTCTTGGTACAACTGTTACAAAAGCAACTACACATTAAGTTGTAATGTTCTGTGTTTTTTTGATAGAAATTTTAACATTGGATTATTGTATGAAATTGAGTTGGCGTTGGGGTGGATGTTATCTGTTAGTTTATTACTGGATGTGTATCTTGCTGCCAATTCTGCTTCTTTCTTGTGTTGAAGATCCTTTTCATGACCATTGTAGGAGATGCTGGAGAACTTGGAGGATGCAAGCAATGAGTTAATCTTATCAGATGAAGATGTCATCAGATACCAGCTTGGTGAGGTGTTCGGTCATATGGACAGAGATGAAGTTGAAGGCAGACTAGAGGCATTAAAAGAGGAGAATCAGAAGGTGCTTGAACAATTGGAGGAAGAAAAAGATGCAGTCCTTGCTCAGATGGCAAATCTCAAGAAGATCTTGTATGGAAAGTTCAAGGATTCAATCAATTTGGAAGAAGATTAAGACATTCTTTGAATTGTATCTTGTGATCTCACCTTTTCTCCCAATCTCTACTTCGTTGCTTGAAAGAAATACAAAACTATACTTCATATTCTCCTTCCATGCGAAAGTTTCTAGTCTAAATTTGTAAGGAGCTAAGCTTCTGACATTATTGAAGCTTCCAAAAAGATTAGTAATAAAAGATCCCAGTTAGTGTATCTGATCCAGCTGACAACTCCAAAAATAGGAGTAGAAATCCGAAAGAAGAGAGTTACAGCTTGCTTTGTCCGAGGAACTTTTGCATGCTGTGGTTTTATGGAAGTATATCATAGCAAGAAGTTTTCAAACCGTCAAAATCCATTTGTTGAACCTTAGTCCCTGATCATGGTAAGGGATGGAAGTTCTGGCAACTTTTATCTTATCGTGATTTACAGCACCTTCAAGGCCACGTGAATCATGGACAGGAATGAAGAATTTGTTTACTACATTAATTTAGTCCAATGCTAATGTTTGTTCACAAGAATGACCCTAGAGTCATTTTTTGTTAGTGTTGTCTTCACCTGAAAAACTGATTAATCTGGAGTATGAAAGTGCTGCATTGCGGTTTTAGTTGTGGGGTATGAAGTTGCTGCATTGTGGTTTAGTTTCTATTGTTGTGCTGCATTGTTGTTTAGTCATGTGGTATGGAAGTGTTGCATTGTGGCTGAGTAGTGGATGTTTCTGTGTGAGTGGGGATTTTGGATATCCAAATTTATCCATCTAGTTGATCTCCCATTGAGCAGGGTCAGGGTATGGAGAATCTAGAGATAGTCATAGATGTGCCATATTGATGAATAAGATGGGGTATAGTTGAACTAAGGGAGGAGGAGGGGTGGTTTCTCTCAATGGGTTGAAGTGTAAAGGAGTGGCAACATTAATTGGAGGTAATTCTTGCTTGGAAAATGATGATGTGAATTGGCTAGAGAGGGTTCATGTAGTGATGTTGGGGATTCAAATGTTTGAGAGGTTGTGGTGGTGTGTGCTCACATGAGAGAGGATATAAATATTCAAGGTAAATGACACTTGGCAAAATGTAAATTTCTTGTTGGTGGGATAATGAAACTGGTGGGTCTTCATATAGAAGCTATCCTCGTAGCCAATAAACATTTGAGGTTGAGATTTGTAGTCATGCTTTTTCTTGTTATTTAATCTGTTAGTATTAATTTTGGGATCAAACATACATTGAGAGAATTTAGATTAATTTTATCACATCCTAACTAGATAAAAACAGGGGAAGACAATCTAATTAGTGAAAAGCTCTCATTTTCTTTGAGCTTATGGAACATTTGCAAGGGTTAAATAAGACTTTCTCATTGCTACATGTCTCTCTCTGTCTTAAGATTTTTTGGCTCTCTCCTTTCTCTTTTTATGTAAATATATGCACTATTGGAAGAAGCTTGGCATGTCAATTGGATTGGAGGAATCAAGAAATGTGTTATCTCAATTCGAATGCTAAGGCCACATTTTTTGTGTTTACACTTGTCTCATAAACATACCTTTGAATGTTGTTGTCTCTCTCTATTTCACATACACTTTTCATTTCAAGTGACGTAGATAAAGTTTCAGCCAAAAAGAGGAGTATGTATTCATATAGCAATGGAAGAATTGTATTTTACATGAAGAGGAAAGAACCACAAGCTTCACAGAATATTTATATACATTGGTAATCTATGATGCATTGCAAAAGTTCAAACTCATAGATGCTTAATCTATTTGTAGAAAATCATGGTTATTAAGCCTTTACAACTACCTTTCGAGTTATGCAAGTTACGCGATGTGAAGTATGACTTCGTCCTAATGATGTCCATGCTTTATTGTTTGGTTCAAAGTACTAGACATGATAGCGGTGCGTGGTTTTGGAGTGTCCCGTTGATCAAGTTGAATGTTAAGAGATGAAAGTTAGAAGCACATTGATATATTGTAGATTGAGGGTTATATCCAATAGATCAGTTAGTAGGTCAACTATCCAAAATTTAGGTGATTCTTGATACACTTAGGTTTATTAGACATGGAAACAATGAGTTGTTGGGATGTTGTAATTGTTTGCACGCTCAACATGAATAAGAAGTCCATAAAATGAGACATGATTCATCAAAACCACTTTGTTGAAGAGGCAAAATATATACAAGAAGCAAATAGATTAGTTAATGTAGAGATAGAGTTGTAATTAGTGAAGGAGGAATTAGGGAAGCTATAAAAGAAAAAGATAAAGAAAAATAATTGATTGGCTAAGTTGAAAGTCTCATGAACTTTGCTAGATTTAAGGTTGAAATAAAGGTAATCTATATATATTGATATTTTTTCACCAAAGGGTGGGAGTTTTAGGCAAAGAATAAAGAATTGTACGACATGAGTTGACTTTAAAAAAATTTACTTTAGGAAGTGAATAGTAAGCCAAAATAGAGCAAAACATTATCAACTTCATGAATAATCCAACTTCGTTCAATAGAAAATGGTATAGGGCAATTAGAAAAGTGGTGGTGAAGAATCTCTGTAAACATTGTCTATGGGATTTTGTTCTTTCTTGATTGTACACCATTGCAAAAGAGAGGTAAAGCACAATCTAGCAATCACAAAGCTTTTGGGTATCTATAGGTACCTTAAAGATTTAGTGACATTTGCAAAGGTGAATATGCTTGCTTTTGGGCAAATTGAATTCAATAGTGTTTGGGTGGATCATATGAGGGTGAAAGTTACAATGGCGCATGCTTATAATACAACTCTAGGGAGTATGGATAGGAGACTTAACTTTACATTAAAATTGAATGAGATGGAAATATCAAAACACCAGAAAATAAAATGTGTTAATATTGCATTCACAAACAAATCTCTACAACATGCAAGAGATTTTTCATTCTAGAGAGAGGCTTCACATATTTGAGACTTACTTACTTGGATAGATTTTTCATTCTTGTCCGAAGATGACTTATGGTGGATAGATGTAGCATTAGTTCCCAGCAAAAATCCTTAGCGAGATGTTTAACACCTTTTGCAAAAGATAACTTCGATGTAAGAATATCCAAATGCTGTTTGATATGAAGATTCTCATTAGTATAAAGAGAGCTTGTATAATACATGTGGTATGGAGAAGTCAATCAAGCAACCTTTTCTGTTTGAGTGATTTGATTTTGTACATATATACGATTTCATTTACATGATTTTGTAGATAAGTCAATTAAAAAGCATGATATTTTTACAGATTTTTATTTTCCCTTCCTCATCTTTCTTTTTTTCTTCAAGCAAGAGAGCATTCCCTTTATTGTGCATGAGATATATTTGTGTGTTGTGGCCTTGCGATGGAGGGTTTTTCATAGGAGAAGAAGGCAAGGCATAAGCATTGAGGGGCAGCTACCATGACCCATCATAGATAGTTGATTATTCTACGCACATACTTTGATCAATGTCATGAGTATTGCATAGCAATGAATCCTCAAAAGTGTGTATTTGGGATGCCTCATGGTTTGCTATTGGGTCATGTTGTGAGTGCGGCTGGTATTGCCACCAACCCTGAAAAGGTGGTTGTTATTGTGGCCCTATGCCCACGCACTTGCCCTAGGGAAGTTCACAATTTTGTTTCATCCGTAGGGTACTATCGGTGATCATTAATGTATTGGCTGAACGTTCGTTACCCTTGACGAATCTTTTATCTCACAGCCATATTTTTGAATGAACAAAAGCATGCAAAGTGGTGTTTGAAGATGTTAAAATGGAATTATCCAAAGCGTTGGTTGCAGGCTTTGTTATATCAAGAGGTAGGGAAGAAGAGGATGAAAGCGCTACATGACCTTCGTGCTAAAAGATATAAATTTGTGAAGGGTCAGTTGGCCCTATATTATGATACACGTCGCGAGTTATTTCCAAGCAAGTTAGAACCCACTTCTTGAACCTTTGAATCCTGTAGCAACATAGCCAAATATCCTAATAACAACATACTTTTTGATAAGTATAATTTTGTTTCTATTTAGAGGCATGTGCAAAATCCTAAAAATTTTAAAAAAGTTTAGAGAACATTTAATAGAGCAATATCAACTTATTTGGATACTTTATATGATACGTTAAAGTGGAGCTTATGCTTGACCGTCAAGACCCACAGACCGCTTATTATTTCAAGTGTTTCAAGCGAGCGACTAATGGCTATCTCTCACCTAGCCGTACACGCTCTCAATCCTACGAGTGTATTGAGCTTACCTTGATGCCCGATTGAGTAGCCTCCTCTCTCAAGTACTCCGGTAGTGCCACGATTCGAGATACAAGCTCAAGCAAGCTCAATCCTCTACCTTCATGCTCTATCCTCCATAGTCATGAACGCTAAACAAGAGAAGAGAACAGAAGAAGAGAGGAGAAGATGGAGAGCTTCTCCATCACAGTCCCTCACCCTCACACACTTACTTCCTCACACTCTCACACTGCCTCTCTCAAACACAAGCACAAGTAGCACAAGCAAGGAGAAGAGAAGAAGAAAGCCACTTTAGCCACACACCAAGAATTAGCTCGTCCATTCACTTTTTGGTTTTCATACATGCCCTTATCCCTTTGGGTGCCCATCCCCCTTTTATGTGACTGGGCATCTTGCCAAGGTCATCTTTTCTTATTCCCTTCTATTTACATTAAACCTTCACCTATGCTCGTCTACTCCTTATAATTTGCATAGGAGGGATCCTGATGCTCTTTTACAAAATTTGGGGGTGCCTTTGCATTTTAAAATGCGCCTTTCCCCTTTGCCTTCTTTGAGGTTGCCTTTGTGCCTTTTGCCTTTTCTTCTCTTATTTCCTCTGTCGGGTCTAGATTTTTGAAATTTCTTGGATTTATTTTTGCTTCCTTTTTCCTTGTCTTGGATTGGGGTTAACATTACCTCCCTCATAGTTGAGTGCTTGTCCCATGGCACTTGTGGGTCTTTGTTGGTGAGGGCTTGATGATTGAAGGGTTGTCATGTGGTTGATGATGGGGCTCTTGCGGCGGGGATTTGACATGGAAGAGAAGCATGCTAGAACAATCGAGGCTTTGGAGATCGAGGGTATAATGAGTGGTTTTGACGAGGGCCTTCGAGGTTAGTGGTTGGTCACATTCCTAGTTATCTGAAAAGGAAAAGAACAGTGCATTGCCTAGGGGGTGTGTCTAGCTTATCGTGTGGCGCATTGTGTCCGTGCTAGTGGAGCTAGGAGCTGGGTCGATGCGAACCGCATACAAACTTGGGGTGTTGTCCCACAATTGAGGACCCAGTTTGTGCATAGGGGAGATGCGGTGGTGGGTGTAGCTCAGGGAGACAGATCTAGGTGAGCGTGAACTCCCTAGTTATGTCTTGCTCTTGATGTTCCCTTAGTGTGAAGTGAGGAACAAAAGGGGCTAGGGGTTAGACATAGAACCGGTCAACTGAGGCCACTAGACGTGCCTAGCTTGAGGACCCCTAGGTGCAGTGATTGTGACGCTTAACAAAAATGAGATGTATTGTTTTCTTTTTTGCTGTTTTGTTTTTTTTCTTTTGTATTTTCCTTCTCTTTTCTTTTTAATTTTTTTAAAAATAAAAATAATAAGTATGCAGAGAACCAGTTCTTATGATCATGGTCATGGGAGGAGGAGGCTGGGGACTTAAGGGACTTGCCAAGAAAGTACTTGCCCTACATGTATCCTTTTGAGTTTGTATGTATGTTGAGAGGGGTAGTGTACAGGAATGGGTGGTTGCATTTAGTGAAGCAGCTGCCATTCATGTCCTATAAGAAGGCCATGCAAAAGGATGGAAGGAGGGCGGCTCACATCATTAACCTAGCCATGGAGTAACTATCTATGTCGGCATTTAGATTAAAAAAATAGGAGCGGAAGGTGGTATTCTTGTGATGTAGGCTACTGTTTAAGTAGTACTCTAAGAAGCCTAATATAGTTACAAGTTATGATGAAGGTGGGATCTAGGTAAGAAGAAAACTCACTAAGAAAATGGGCAATTGAGGTCCATAAGTCATCCTTGGAAAAGGTAAGGGCTTCCTTCGACTTAGTGGCATTTCACCCATGCTTCGGCCTCCTGTTTTATCTCCTCTAGGCTCTCACTCTGCCTTTGGGCTAAGGCCGCTATCATTGGCTCTTGGTCTCTCCACTTTTAGGTAAGTTTTTCCTTCTCCTCCAAGTACTCGATTTCTCTTTCCAGCCTTCCTTGCTCCTCTATCTCCATTAGCAATCTATACCTCATTTCCGCCATCTCTCTTTGATGGTCTTGACAATCTCTCTACTTCTCTCGCTTGCAAGCTGATCCATGGCTTCTTGAACTCTTCTCATCTACCCTATTAGGTCATGTTGCATGATTAGTAGCTTGTATTGTCTTTGTAAGCCAATTAGCTCTTGCATTTCTTCTACAAGCCTTTCTTGCCTTTTGTCTTGGTCTCTTTCTTTGGCCTTGAGCTTTGCTTTCAGCTCACTTATCTCTTTTTGATAATTGGCCACTTGGCAAGTCCTCTCCAGTTAAAAGGCTACCAATGTTTTTCAACTTCCAACTCTGCCACTGTTGTTTTATTTTCTTCCTTATCCCTCTCTAGCAATGAAAGGAGCTCTTTGATGTACTCATCATAGCCCAGGGATGGCGGAATTGCTTTAGGGATGGGCATTGTGGATGCCTTTGTTTTTTTCTTCTTTGAGTCTTTTCTTGATTCACCATTTGCAGTAGTTGATGTTCTAGTTGTTGGGGCTTCTCCGCTTGAATTTGGAGCTACCTCTTGCGCTTTATTTACTAGGAATTGCACCCAATCCATGAGATTGCTCGCATCCATCGTGGTTGAGGTGCCTTGGATGGGTGTGATAGTTGGGGTAGTAGGCACGGGAACATATGTAATTGGATGTAATGGGCTCTTGCCCTTGCCTTTTGCCATTGTTTGTTAGGAGTTAGTCCTTGTTCATGTTGAGCATGGCATAGACATCTCTCTTTGGTGTCCTCTCCACCTTTTGTGCTAACCCCAGTGCCTTCTCCACCAAGGCCTTGCTTAGCTCTACGAGCACCTATTTGGCCTCTTCGCCTCTTCCCACAAACATCTCAACGTACTTTGCTAGGTTGCACTGTTCTATGATTCTTCTGGTTGCTTCCTCCTTGGCCACCACCTTGTCGACATTATGAATGGTCTTGAACTTTAGCTGATTATAGGCTTGGTTCTCAAGGAGGGCGATGTTGTATCGTCTTCTCTCTTATTCTATGAACAGAAGTTGATGGCGCGGTCTTGTTGTCCTGCCATTTCTAGCTTCTGTCGTAGCACAACAAGCTTCCATTAGTTCATTTGCAAGATCATTTTCTCCCCAAGAAGACAAAGGGATTGCAACACAATTTTCACTTCAAGGAATTCATTTATTCCAAGCAAGCATTTCCTCCTTATTCTTTTTAAGTATAAAATCACTTTTCTCTTATTTTTGCTTTTACGTTTTAGTTTTGAGGTTTTCTTACTGTTTCTTTTTCCTTTTCGTACTTGTTTTGTTTGCTTTTTGGTGTTTTGATTTCCAATTGATTTCCACCTTATCCCCTCCCCCTCAGGAATGATGTGAATCCTTTTGAGGATTATAGGTTGAAGGGTTAAGGGCATTCAACGCAAGCTCAAGGTGCTTTACTTTCTCATGAGCCAAGCATAGAACTGTAGATTATACTCCAAGTTAGCATAGCGGACTCTCCACCATTATCTAACCTCAAACATTTTATGTAGCATCCAAACTACTTTTCAACCATAGATTTAAATTCCAAGAACTTTTCAAATGCTTCACTTTTATGTTGCATAAAGTAAACCCAAGTCACTTTGCTAAAATCATCAATGAAAGTGATATAGAATCTACATCTTCTGCTCATGGAAACATTCTGACATGGGCCCCAAATATCTGAGTGTACCATTTCCAAAGGATAGCTGCTTATTCTCCCCCTCTTTGGAAATGGCAATCTGGACTACTTTGCCAAATTGACAAGCCTCACATACATGATCAAAATTCACATGTCCAAAATGCGGTAGACCATGAACTATCTATCTTGATTACATTTGCTTCAATATTTGCAAATTGACATGACCAATCCTCCTATGCCATAATTCCACATCCTTATCGTGCCCATGCCCTCTCTCAACAAACATAGAGTTTTGAATCATTGGAGTACTTGCATCCAAAGCAAACAATCTCCCTTTCTTTTTACCACAATCTCAATCGATGCTAAGTTCTTAGCTATTGTGGGCACATAAAGTACATCACCAAGCTTATTCTCAGTACCATATTTAGTAACAAGTGGCACACTACCAATATGAGTAATTTTATGTAAAGTATCATCACCAATGGCAACATATTCCTCATTCTGCATCTACTCCTTGTTATCAAACCACTTAGCATGATGAGTCATGTGGTTTGTAGCTCCTGAATCCAAAAACCAGTCATTCTCACGAGGAGAGTGAGTCATGCTCCCAAGCACATGCTCCATAGCAAATAGGTGATCTCTAGGCGATCCACCTCTAGGTCCATAACCTGTATTACCATAAGTGCCTGCATAGTGGCCATATTGGGTCCTTCCATGACCCCTAGACATGGCATTATATTTGTGATAACAATCCCTCTCAAAATGACCAAATTGGCATTATATTTGTGATAACAATCCCTCTCAAAATGACCAAATTGGCATTATATTTGTGATAACAATCCCTCTCAAAATAACCATATTGGGTCCTTCCACGACCCCTAGACATGGCATTATATTTGTGATAACAATTTCTCTCAAAATGACCAAATTGCCCACAATAATGACAAGTGCCATCTCTCTGTGAAGGACTAGATCGTTCTCTACCTCTAGGGAAAGATCTCCCCCTGCCTCTATGCATGAAGTCACCACGACCAAAGTTACCTCTTCCACAAGCAAAATCATCATTACCATGACCAAGTAAAGAGCCTCTCACTCTAGATGAGCTGCCATGACCTCTATGGTGATAGAAAACACTGACTCCACCTGCATTTTTGCCACTGCTAGATGCATTCAATCCCAACTTGATTTCTTCTGTAAAAAGTAGCAATCCAATAAGCTCCTCAAAGTCAGGCATAGAGCCTCCTTTAACTAAAATAGAGGTATCCAAAGATTTGAAAGTTGGTCCAAGTCCATTTAGTGTCACTGACACTAAATCATCATCATCAACAGGTGCATTAATGGATGCAAGGTCTTCTGCAATTTGCTTGATTTCTACCACATAGTCACTAATACCGAGATTTCCTCTCCATGCACCATGTAATCTCTGCTTGAGTTGTATCTTACGAGCCTCTATACATGTTCCATATATTTTTTCTATGATTTCCCATGCCTCCTTACAAGTACTTGCCTTTTTGATATGAGGAATCAAGGTTTCTAAAATACATATGGAGATCCAATGTAAAACCTTCCTGTTCTTCCCTATCCAATCCTTGTACGCTTTCTTTTGCTCTTTAGTTGGATGTTTAGGAACTTGTGGACATTCATCATCAGCTGTTATGAGGTCCCATAGACCTCTACCCACCATCAAAAAATTCTCCATCTTGTAAGACCAAACACTATAATTGTCTTTGGTCAATTTGTCTCCCACAATTTGAGTGATCTGTGTCATGTCAAACATTATGGCTACTGCAAATTTAGAAAAAATAGCAATAGAAATTGTCCACAAATGGTATTCAGCAGCATGCCCAAATCCGGAACATCAATGGTCCAATCCGAGACTAAAAAGCATAAAAAATAGCCCAAAAATGCATGTAAAAATAGCTTCCAACAATATGACTGTCATACATGTGTCCAAGAATTATCATATGCATCCATCCATGATGCGAACATGTCATAAATTCAATTCCCAATAAGAAACATCCAAATTGGATCCCAAACGATCTTCGTATGACCTAAAATGCATCAAAACACGGGTCTAAAATTGACCATTTTTCCTGCAATTTTTATGCAGTTTTTTGTGCCAAGCTAGAAGTACATATCAAGCTGAAGCTAGAAAAATTTTTCCAAAATTTTTTTTGAGCAAAAATATGCCTCCAAATAACCTCCTGTAAGTTACATAGAAACTGCTGTTGACTTCTACAAATTCCCAGAACAGATGTTGAGTAGATTCTTCATGCATTTACAATCTTGGCTTTATTATAGGAGCCATATCTATGGGGTGCATGTGGACTATGGTCTCCAGCAAAAATGCAACCGCCTTCATGATCTGGTTGCTTTTTATAGGAGTGCCTCATAATAACACGAGCACTCTCCTTTCTACACTCTGCTGTGCTACTTGGACAAACCTTCTTCCATCAAAAACAACAATCACCCTGGTTGCTTTGTAATTCACCCTAATCAGAAACCATGCCACTTCTTAAAGTGGCATGTTTTGAATATCTCCCACTCTTTCTTCTTCACCTTCTCCATACGATCTTTGTTGATCCCCAAAGCAGCTACAAGTGAACGATTCTTTGGCATGATCTGTATCACTTCTCTCTCTTAGCAGTGTTACCTCGAATGAATCAACAAAGACTTTGTAGTAACATTTTATCAATGCGCATTTTCTTAACCTGTGTAAGTCCACTATCAAGGCTTGGTTACGAGTCAAGGCAACTGGAGAAGATGAAGGGATAAGAATCCAAGGATGAGATGTGGATGGACTGGTAATGGCGATAGCTCTAAACTTCAAAAGCACAGAAATGTTCAATCAGAAACAAAGGCTGCTTCTTCTCCTTGTCCTTCACATTGACTATGTGGTAATCTTGTCTTCTTCTCCTCAACACCATAAGAGATGCTCCAAGCCCTGCAAAATGATTTCATTTTCTTCACTAGATATCCAAAATGGCCCCTTTAGTAGCCGTTATTCTGCTGCCCTCTCTTTGAGTAGCTCACAAGGCACTTTGTGCAGTGACTTTGACTCAGCTCCCCAGCTCCTCTTTACGTGATAAGGCTACTTTTAGCCTGCTTATCTCTCAGCCCTGCTCCACAATTAGCCTACAACCTCTTGATGATTTGCGGAAGGCTACCCCCCAATAGTCTCGAGCTTATCTCTCAGCTCTGATACCAACTGAAATAGAGGGGGAGAGATGCGCAACGGAGAGTGACAACATCCGATATGGAGGCTCTCATGTTCATCTTCTTCTCTTTTTTTCTTCTTCGATTCTCATTGTCTACTACAAGTGGTATCCTCCAATGATAGATACCATCAACTTAGGGACACTTTACATATGCTTCTACTTTAGATACATACAACCATAGGATATGACTTAGGATATGTCATATTTATCAACAACCCCAAGTTTGGAGTACTGCATGGCTTAGCACACTCACTCATACCCCCGTTTCTATGATTCTCTTTCTAGTGACACCCCCTAGGGCTAAGACTAGCAGGGTTGCATGCATTTCTATGCCTTCCCAAAAGGCATTAATGTGCAAGGATTTAGGTATGGAGTGCAGCGTCAGAATCGGTATTTGAATTTTTGCATCGTGCTCAGGAAAGTCTATGGTAATTGGCTCATTTGGTTCTTCAACCCACTATTTCAGCTCTAGCCATAGAGTTGGATGCTGCCTAAGTAGGTCGCCTAAGCTTAGAGTTACAAGGGTGGTCACCAATGTATTGAGGAGGTTGGTAGTCACTTGCCTCTCTCCTAATTCTACGGTTCTTGGCCAATGGCCCTATTTGATTTGTTGGCCCGAAGCATTTAGACTTTGTTTAGGTGGCCCAACTTGTGGTGCCATCACCTCCCTTGATCTTGGTCATGGGAGAGAGATTGGCATGCTTATGCTTGTCGATCTCGTCTTCTAGTATGGGGTCAATGTCCTTTAGGTGCTTTTGGGCCTCCTTCACCCACTCTTTCACCTTCTTGATGGCTTCGAGTTGGCACTTCA
The DNA here is from genome assembly GCF_053477565.2 of Lygodium microphyllum. Lineage (NCBI taxonomy): Eukaryota > Viridiplantae > Streptophyta > Polypodiopsida > Schizaeales > Lygodiaceae > Lygodium > Lygodium microphyllum. The sequence continues at coordinate 111,828,424 of NC_141139.1, forward strand.
AGGTACTCCCCGACCTTAGCACTTCCCAAAGTTTTGATTTTTCATCCTCTGGGGTCGATGTTTCTTCCTCTGTGTCAATGACTTTCCTTCCAACCAGTAGTGTTGTGGCACTTTTGATTTTGAGGGTGACCTTAGTGTCTGGTCTTTTCTTCCTTTGCCTCTAGCTCTTCTTTCCAACTGAGGTTACGTCAAGGTTGCTAGGCTCTAGCAATGATATGCCAGCTTGCTTCTTCTGTGCGCAGGTCATGACATGCAATGGGATAGGCGTGGCCTTCCCATCGAGTGTCTCGACACCAAATAACCCCAATGGAACCAATGGCTCATTTGTTGAACCAGAAGATGGCCTCCACTTAGGGCAATCGACAAAGAGATAAGTGATTCCACACTTAGCGCATCATCTCAGTTCAGCCTTATCTCTATTTGCTTGCTCCCTCTCGAGGCAGCACGAAGAAATGTGTCTTGGGTGACCGCAAGTCCAACACATGATTGCCTCTTGGGTCTGTGCTCCTAGGCCTCTGCCTCTCCCTCTTCTTAATGCCATCACCGGTATTGGTCGATAGTCAATAAGGATTGAATTTCCTTTCTCATTGTATGACACGTATCGCTGCTTTCTTAAGGCTATAAAGACTCTTTCTCAACTTACACACTAGGTGTTCCTTGACTTTTTCTTCAAAGATCTTACAGTGTTGCATATAAATCTCATCATGCAAGTCTCCATGTAAGAAAAATGTCTTGACATTTATTTGATAGAGGTCCAAATTGAGTTGTGCAATCAAAGCCAAATTCAAGCATAGGGTAGTCATCTTGATGAATAGAGAGAAGATTTCATCAAAGTCAATACCATGCTTCTGCTTAAAACCCTTAGCAATCAATCTGGCCTTATAAATTGGCTTGGAGCATCTAGGGGTACTCTTCAACTTGTACACCCACTTGCTTGAAAAAGCATGTTTTTCACCAATGAGGCTACTTTGACTGCATAGCGCTCTTCCAAGAGTAAGTATTACCTCTACACATGGCCTTATCATATGTAAGAGGCTTATCAGCATCTGTCACCATAGGATAATCCATAGAGGGTGCAAACCGATCAGGTTGATATCTATCTTTAATAGACCATTGCAAAACAAGTTGAGGGGCTTGTACATCTTGTTTAACATCATGGTTCTGGGCATTTGGAGCATCGACTACTATAGATTGTCTAGCTGACTATATAGTAATAGGAGGCTCCTCCTAAAATATCACTCTATGTACCTCAACGGCTTGCTTAGGCTGCTTACACATTTTCTTCTCATGAAAACCAACATCATAGCTATGGATAATCTTTTGAGTCTATGGATCCCATAGGTGATAGCCCATCTCACTTATATTCCCATAGCCAAGAAAAATGCATTTCATGGACTTAGGATCCGAATTATTACACTTATCCTTGGAAACATAGCAGAAAGCCTCACAATGGAAGATACGCAAATGACCATATGATAGAGGTTTTCCAGATCATACCTCCTCTGCAATCTGATAGTCAAGAGCAGTGCATGGAGATTTATTAATTAAATGTATGACAATAGTAACTACCTCACTCTAAAAGTGCTATGGTAAGATTGCCTAGCTAAGCATACTATGAATTCACTCTTGAATTGTCCTATTCATGTGCTTAGTCTCATACCATTTTGGGGTGGTTGTATAAGGGATTCAACTGACGCTTAATATCCCTCTCATCACAAAACTGATCAAATGCTTTAGAAACATACTCACCCCCATTGCTAGATCTTAGGTGTTTCAACCTCCTGTACGCAAATTGGTTCTCAACAAAAGCAAGCCAATACTAAAATTTAGCCAAGACTTTCTATTTGTGCTTTATGGAGTATGCCCAAATCTTATCTAAGTAATCGTCAATGAAAGTAATCAAATATTTTGTGCCACCTAAAGACTTGCAAGGCATAGGTCCACAAATATCAGAATGAACAAGAGCTAAAGGCTCACCCATACACGTAGTGCTTGTGAATTACGAGTCTGCTAGCTATAAAGATAATGATCACAAGAATCAAAACACTTATAATCAAGGGGCGAAAGATATCGCAAACAAGTAAGCGTTTTCATTCTTTTTAATGGCATGTGTCCAAAGCAATAATACCATAATGATACATGTGGTATTGCAACCACTACCAAAACATGATCAATATCTAGATACAAGAAAGGGGTAAAGAGTGCCAAACTTGACACCTCATGTAAGGACAATATTCTTGTGGGTAAGCTTCCATGAAAAATCACCAAAAGAGATAGCATAACCTGCATCATCCAACTGTCCAACTGAAAATAGGCTTTTAATAGCCAGAGTCAAAACATGGCATACATCATGTAAAGTAAACATACTACCTGAAGAAAATTGTACCTGGATATCTCCAATACCAATGATATCCAATGCCAAGTCATTACCCAATCTAACAGATCTTGTCATGCTATAGTAGGAGTGGAACCACTCTTGGTGAGAAGTGGTATGAAATGAAGCCCCTCAATCAAGCAACTAACACTAAGCATAGGTAGATGATGCATTAGTCAACTACGAAACATTAAGAGGAAAAGCTGTAAGTATGTAATCATCATCAGAATCAGTTTGCATGACATTAATCTCTTCAATCTTGACATTGGACTTGCTAGGGATCATTTTGTGATCATCTTTATTTTCCTACACTTTATCGTTTCCCTTTTCTTTGTGCTTCTCATTATGCATTTTATTCCTAAATCCCATCAGGTTTTGTTAATGCTTAGCAAATTAACATCCATAGCTATTTGCCAATATTGTATAGTAATCATGTCGGTGTAATGTTTATGATATCCTTAACTTTCTCAACAATATTTGATGCAAAGGATTTGTAACTAGTGGCATTAGGAGCCACCTCCACGCTAGGTTTTACAATCTATAATGGGATTGGTGGTTGGAGAGATCCTTGGTTCATGATGGGACATTTCCTGTTTCTCATAGTGTTAACCTCAATTCGAGATGGCGGAAAAATGAAGGAAAAAGTGAAAAAAGGATGGAAAAAGAGGAAAGGCGTAGAGGCGGCCCCTAAAGCTAAGCTGAGGCAAAAATCACAATTTTAAATGAAAGGCCCCTCAAAAAACTCAAAAAACTCTTGTAAAAGAGCGCTAGGCTCCCTCTTGTGCCATTTGTAAAAGAATAGATGGGTATAGGCTTAGGGCATGAAGCAAGAAGAGGGAATTAGTAAAAGGAACCTTGCCACAATGGCCGGTCATGTAGAAAGGGACGGGTGTCCATGGGATTTTAGGATTTTGTATATAAAGTTGAAAAGTGAATGAGAAGCTCATTCTTTGGTGTGTGGCTAACAAGAGTCCTCTCTTCTTCTCTTCTTCTCTTCACCTTGCTTGTGTGTGTGCTCTTGAGAGAGGGAGTGTGAGAGTGTGAGGGAGTGAGTGAGTGTGTGGGAGTGAGGGATCAAGACGGTGAAGCTCTTCACCATCTTCTCTTCTCTCTTCTCTTCTCTTCTCTTTTCTCACGTGCGCGGCTATGGTGGATGGAGCTTGGAGATGGAGGAGGCTTGAGCTAGCATCTAGAATCATGGAGCTACTGGCGTGTGCGAGAGAGGAGGCAACTCATTTTGGCATCATGGTAAGCTCACTATATCCCGAGAGGATCGATGGCGTGTTGACTAGGTGAGAGGTAGCCATGAGAGCTTGCTTGAAACGCTTGAAACAATAAGCTGTCCGTGGGTCTTGGTGGTTGAGTGTGAGCTCCCACTATATTTTGGTTCCGTTGTGTCAGGACCAACAGATTCAAGCTTGAGCACTTGCACGCTTTATATCGAGCATCGAAGTAAGGGATTTATCCCTGAAACGGAGCTTGAGATAGGTAGGAAGTTTGGGTTTTTTGATCTTCAAAACAAGTAAGTATTTTGGGTTATTTGTTGGTTTGATGATTGGAAAAGATGGAGAAATCATTTTAGTTTTTTGCCTTCGACCTTTGTTGCATTTAGCGTAGGTTAGGATTAGGAAATCATATAGGAAAGCATAGGGTTTGCTGCTGTAAAACATGGCAAAACAGGGCACAAATCATGCAAAAATGGGAAAAAAGAGTGCTTGGGATGTTTAATGTTTGTAAGTAACTGATTGGGGACATCAAAAACTTACAGGGGAAGGGGTTTAAGAGTCAAGAGGTCAAGGAAGAGCTCATTTCATACCCTCACATTGAGAGAGAGAGAGACAAAGAGAGAGAGAGAGAGAGAGAGAGAGAGAGAGAGAGAGAGAGAGAGAGAGAGAGAGAGAGAGAGAGAGAGAGAGAGAGAGAGAGAGAGAGAGAGAGCTCTTGGAGATTCCATTCCATCTTGCCGCTAGGGAGTCTACCGCCCATTCCAAGTATATCAAGCCCTTCCCCTTATGCCTTGGTACTGATATGGAAGCTCTTGTGTGATATGATTGCATGTGTCGTAAGATTTGAGAAAATTACTGACTTCGCTGCTGTCATCGCATGCCGGTCGGCCCGTCCGAGTGGCCGGTTTCTGGGTCGAGTCCCAGAATTGGCCCTCGGTCCACTTACACTCGACAGACTTGGCCCATTAGTCGATTCGGCCCGTCTGAGCATATCACTTGACCCACTTGCGACTCGGACCTCGGCCAATCTACCCCATTCGGCCCTCGGCCCTGTGTCTGAACGAACCCACTTGGCCAAAAGTTCACTCAGCCATATCGAAACTCGGCCCTCGGCCCGTGTGCCTCGACCTGTTCGAATAGACCCCCTCAACCTGTCCGAGTGAATCTCCTTGGCCCTTCCAAATCACCCCGTCCGAGTCACCCTATCCAAGCTTCCCATTCGGCCCTCGGCCACGACAACTTGGCCCATCCGAGCGACACATTCGGCCCACAATTTCCATTCAGCCCTTAGCCTGCCCAAATCCATCACTTGGCCCTTGCAATTCAGACGAGTTGGGCCGAGTCAGGATTTTTCCAAATTTTCAAGAAATTAGAATAGACCCGGCAGTGTAAACCTTCGTGAGTCCTCCAGATGCACAGAACTCAATTCTGATGCGGGGAATAGACAAATTCGTAGGACATAGCCACTTAGAAGATCGAGTAGGCTATTGCGAGATCCAGAGTCCTAGTGACAGCCAGTTGAGCCAAAGACCCTGAACAAACCTAAAATGGGTAAGACAACGCAGCGAGAAACCCTAAAACCTAACAAGACGGCCAGAAGTGGGTCAACAAGCCTATCAAGCCTAAAACAAAGCGAGAGTGCATAAGTGGCTTAGATACTTATTTTCCACGCTCACCCTGAATTTTTGCACTTAAAGTACACTTAAGGACAGCTGAAAGCCTGATTAAGCACAAGTGCACGGGAAAGCACACACACACACACTGAGTAGAGATAAATTGAGGATTGGATGCAATAAGTCAAGGAACTCACTCAGATAAACACCTCAAGGAACTCACCAATAGGAGAAGATCCCAAGACATAGAGGAATGACCAAAGCACAGAGTAGGACCAAGCAAGCGATGCTAGAGAAGTAGGTCTGACCAACTTGCTCAGCCTGATCGACAGCTTGGTGGAGCATGAGGATGTGATCATGACAGAGAAAACCTCAGACTGTTGGCCGAACGAGAAACTCGACTTAGGAGTTTTTCCAGAGGCAATTCAATAGCTAGTGAGAAGCTACAATGCGCACACTCGGTATGAGCACCGCGATAGAACGACAGAGGCCATCATAACAGACTTGAAAGAGGAATGGAAGCTAGCCCACAAGGCGCTGCAAGGCATAGTGAAATACAACCAAGACCAGCATGCTAGGAGCTTAAGGAAGAACACAGAATCGTGCGAGGTATAGCGGGTGCTGAACCTAGTAGGTGGAAATCGGACCGCGATCATGAGAGAGCCCTAGAAGGAGACTTGACATTGAGTGAGCTTCTCATGAAGGGATTGCTTGACAACACAACAGCGGAGCAGAGTGCTGCAGCACTAGCGACATCATTACTAGTAGGATTAGGAGCAAACCAAGGCTCTAACGGCCAATCTAAAATCCCAACTGTTGCAAAGCAACTGGACAAGTACCAACCCCACAACGATCCATACAGCTTTGTAGAGCAATTCGAGCAAGTCTACGAGGCCAACGGCCTGACCGACTTGACTCAACGCTCTCAAGCATTGAGGCTTTGCTTAGGCAACAAGGGTAGGACTTTGTACATGAGTCTAGATGCTGGAGAACAAGCGGACTTTAACGACCTCAAAAACCTCTTCATCAAGAGATTCTTCCAGCCCGGATACTCTGAAAATTTGCTAGTAAGTCTGATGAATGTCAAGCAGAAAGAGAAAGAGGACATCTGTGACTATGCCACCCACGTGAGGAGCCTCTTCAAGAGAATCCCCATGGGCGAACGACCTACCGAAAGAGCGGTGTCCACCGTGCTTATCAGTGGAATATAGAGTGAGAAGTTGTATAAGGCCTTGGCAGGCAACTTGAGCTTGCATCGAGACTCACTAGCTAGGGTGTTTGAAGAGGCCATTCGAGTAGATGACCAGCTGAAAGAGTGGAGCTCCAGGATCTCAAATTCAAAAGAGACCAACTTGTAGAGTTTAGAGAGAGCATCTGCCTCTAGTGAACAATCAAGTCCAATGGCCCAGGACAAAGGGAAAGCCATTGAGACAAACTAAGACTTGGCTGAGGTAAAAATGGAGATAGCTAAACTGCAGGATATATTGAGACGAACAACGCGCCCACACATCCAATGCGTGTATTGTGGCAGAAACCACTTGTTGATCGAGTGTCAATAGCCTAGGTCACGACCTTGCGCTAATTGTGGTAGATTCGGTCACGACATCGCACATTGCAGATTACCGAGAAGACTTCCATACTCACAACCATACAACCAGCCATATCTAGCGAGTAGACCCCAACAATTCTTCGGAAGGGGAGCGCCATTGGCCCTTCATGCACCTAACGACATTAAACCGACTGTTCCTAGAATGGACATAAACCCTACAAGCATACCTAGACCTCCTGGTCCCTATGTGACCCATCCACCAAGTGATGCTCCAGTCCACTATGTGAAGGAGCCAAATGAGGAAGAGACTTACGTATACCCATACATCCTGCATGATGATGAGGGCAACACAGTCCCTATGGACTATCGACCAGTACCGGTGATGATGTTAGGAAGAGGCCGAGGTAGAGGCATAGGAGGGCAAACGTAGGATCCAATCATGTGTTGGACTTGCGGTCATCCAGGGCATGTCTCATCATGTTGTCCTAAAAGGGAGTGACCAAATAGAGACAAGGCAAACCTAAGGTGCCCTAAGTGCGGAATCACTCATCTCTTCATTGACTCTCCCAAAGCGAAAACCATCCTCAAGTTCAGCCAACGTGCCATCTATCCCATTGGGGATGCTCGACGTTGAGAACCTTGATGGGGAGGCCACACCTATCCCATTGCGTGTCATGACCCGAGTACAGAAGAAGCAGACCTGCCAGGTCCTAGCAACCTCGATGCAACCTTAATCGGGAAGAAGAGCTGTAGACGGAGAAAGAAGAAACCCGAAGCTAAGATCATGCTGAAAACTGAGAGTGCCACGACTCTACCTGCTGGAAAGAAGGTCACTAACACAGAGGCAGAAACCTCAGCTCCTAAGATATCCGAAAAGGGAAGTGCTAAGGTAGGGGAATACTCGCATTCGAAGTGCCAACTAGAGGCTATTGAGAAAGTGAAGGAATGGGTAAAAGAGGCCCAAGAGCACCTAAAAAATGTTGAGCCCATCCTAGAGGATGAGATCGAAGATCTCTCCAGCATAAGCACGCCAGTCTCACCCCCTCGACCAAAATCGAGAGATGTGATTGCGCCACAAGCGGTACTGCTTAGGCAAAGCCTTGACGCTACAGGCCAACAAATCAGCCACGACCATTGGCCATGGAATAGGAGAAAGACGAGCAGCCAATGACCTCCTTACCATGCTAGTAACCACCCTTATGACGCTAAGCCTGGGAGACCTGCTTAGGCAGCATTCCACCCTATGGCAAGACCTAAAGCAGTGGGTTGAAGGATCACGAGAGCAAGTTGCTGCAGACCTGCATGACTATGATGCAGAGACACAAATACCGAGTCTGACGCTGCACTCTGTGCCTAAGTCCTTGCACGTTAATGCTTTCTAGGAATCAAGATGCATGCGATCTCACCTGTCTTAGCCCTAGGTGACACAATGAGAAAGGGGATCATAGACACAGGAGTGGGGGTTAGTGTACTGAGCCACGCAGTGCTTCAGACTTGGGGAAACCCACCTGTTGAGACTGCCAGGTTCAATGTCACACTACCAAACGGTATGAGAGTGAAACCATTCGAGGTACTTAAAAATTGGCTGGTGAAAATTGCAGACGTCCAGTTCTCAGTTGAATTTATAGTCATGAAGGAACTGGACTATAATATTCTATTAGGCCAACCTTGGATGCGCAATGCCAGAGTCATCGAAGATTGGGGTAACGACTTAATATTCCTTGGCAATAGAACGGAAGCTGTGAGGGTAGAGATGGACACTTGGAAGACCTCATCAGTCGACTTGGATGCCATCTCTGCGATGCTTAAAGGTAATGCTCAAGTCAAGAAGTCCTATGGGCCCTTGACGAAGTATATCCCATGCTCGGAGGATGAGCGAGACTAGATGCATGTCCTTGCTACGATCGACTTGCCATTCTTAGATCATGAGGCATATGAGCAAGCCATCAAGACAATTGGCAAGTCAAAAGACACACCCTTAGTCTACATGATGGCAAGAACCCTTCGTGGGTGACCTAAACCTATCACATTCCAAGTGCCAAATAACAAGAGGGAACTCCAAGAGATTCTGGGGTATTTGACTAGCAAGCTAGCTGCCAATCCAGTAGCAAACTTCAAGCCACTCCAAGCTTTGTTAGACGAACCAAGATGGCAATGGACTAGGGTGCATGACTTAAACCTCATGTGCAATTGGGCCCTATCAGAGACAAGAGATTTACCAAAACCTAGGAGATGATGAGCAGTCAGACGAAGATGACTCCAACGATGAGTACGAAGACTATCGTTCTTTCAGTGAACGAAAGTGAGGGTGAGATAGACACGGTGGAATACGGCACTGAGGGACTTAAACCTCATATGCAATTGGGCCCTATCAGAGACAAGAGATATACCAAAACCTAGGAGATGATGAGTAGTCAGACGAAGATGACTCCAATGATGAGTACGAAGACTATCGTTCTTTCAGTGATGAAAGTGAGGGTGAGATAGACAAGGTGGAATACTACACTGAGGGACGAGAAATAGAACAGATACGAGTGGACTCCAAGCCACAAAAAAGAGTGTCTTTCAGATAGAGGGAGGGGTCATGCGCATGGATTGTAACCGCGCTTGGTTGGAACACATAGGAGCCATATATTTTGAATAAGCAGGCCTAACCCAACCAGGTACAACACTAGTGCTTAGAATAGAGTCGCCCTCTAAGCTGTGACCGCCAGGAGAAACCACCTCTTCTAGAGAAAAAGGTGAGTTAGATTCTGAGTTGGAAGTAAGCTCAGATAGCGACCCATAAATACTTAGACCAATCCAAGATCAAACGCACCAAGGGGGACCTATTCGTCCACCTGAGATGCAAACGGTTGAAGGAAGAAAGGGAAAAAAAGCCTAGGGACACACAAACAGAAGAGAAAAGAAAGCCACAGGATCTCCCGAAGAGATTTACAAAATTCAAGAAGGGTGACAGGGTAGTAACCCTCTTGGGTGCCAAACGTCAAGGGCAAACGAGTAAACCCATCGAGGGACCAGCCAAGGTCAAGGAGGTGAACCTAGCACAAGAAGGGAAGACACCCCGACCAGTCTTTATTGTCAATGACTTGAATGAGGAAGAGGAGACGAGTCTTGTTGCTCTCTTGCGAGAGTATATAGATGTGTTCGCTTGGTCCTTAGAAGAGCTTAAGGGGGTAGATCTGAGTGTAGTGACTCATAACATACCCATGACGTCAGACGCAACGCCGGTCAAGTAGCCACTATACCCGATGAATCCAAAACATGCTCATGTAGTCAAAGAGGAGATTGACAAGCTGATGAGAGCAGGATTCATTTATGAAATTGAGTACACAAACTGGGTGTCACCCATAGTCATAGTGATGAAGAAAAACGGAGAGATTAGAGTGTGCGTCAATTACAAGAAGGTGAATGCTGTCACTAAAAGAGACAACTACCCATTGCCATACACCGAGCACATGCTTAAAAGAGTGGTGGACAAAGAGGCCTACAGCTTTTTGGACGGCTTCTTTGGATACAATCAGGTGCAAGTGCATCCTGCCGCAGGCATAAGACTGCCTTCGCCACTGAGTGGGGTGTCTTTGCTTAGATAGTCATGCCCTTTGTTGACTAATACCCTAGCCACCTTTCAATGCCTCATGTACACCATATTTGAGGACATGCTAGCATTATGTCCTACAATAAGCGTGTGACTTCTTCCATGACTGACAAAGAAGTAGAGGAGTTGAAAGCATTAGCTAACACCGACTCCAAATTTTTACGAAACTGGTACAGTCTACGATTGTAGTGGGAACTTGAAGGATGTAAAATCATGACCAACGCTGAGCAACGCCGCGCAATCAAGACATCGGAGTATGACCCAACCTATATCGCACCCACCTCATATAGAGTGTTGACCACTCTTTGTGGCCGACCCATGGAAGGGCACATCAAAGGACACCCATATCTTGATCATCTCCTGATCGAAGAAGAGCTACACATCACTAGCAGCATCGATTCCGGCGATTTCCTAACGGATGTCCTCACTTACATCACACACGTAAGTAGCCGACCCTTCGATTTGGACCATGAGGCTTAGCTGGAGTATAACCCAAAATTCTATACTTGGATCATGCTCAAGTAACCCTTATATTTGAAAGCTGAATGCCCTTGACCTCCTAACCTTCAATCCTAGGAAGGTTTCTTCTCAATTTGGAAGGGGAGGGGGTAAGGTGAATCAAATTAAAACCAATCAAGATCAAGCAAACACATAAACACATAAGAAACTGATGATGTAGGAGGAATGTCACAAAAGCTTTGAAATAAAAGGCAAAAAGTCTAAAGGAAAGAATCTATGTTGGATCTTAATGCTTTCATTCAACAAATATAAAGTCTTTCTTTTCAGCAAATTATTGTTTTTAAAATCACTAATGGGAATTATGGTTCATGATATGAATGAAAGATGTCGCAACAAGACGTGACCCAGTATGACATCTCCTTGGAAAGCCGTGCCTACAATCAACTAAAATTTCAAACCATCCATAACATCGAGGAAGTAATGGCCAAGGAGGAAGCAGCCAAGAGGGTTGTAGAGCACTACAACCTCGCTAAGTACCTTGAGAAGGTCGCACAAGAGCCTGACCACACAAAGTGTGTGGAATTCCTCAGAACTTACAACCTAGATTAGGAATGTGGAACTGTAACAGTGGAAAGGGGGGAGAAGGCCAAACAGGTACATGTACCCTTGAACCCAGCCTTGGTGGACAAGATACTGGGGTTAGAGCCTAAGGTGGAGAAGAAGTAAAAAAGAGACGTCTATGCCATGCTTAAGATGAAGAGGGAAGAGGTGCTGACCAATGATGGCATCAGCATCCAGGATATCCCTGATGCTGAAGCCTGCATGTATGCAAAACTAGTGCACTCACTGTTCTCTAGCCAGTGCTACAATTCCCTCATGCACCGGATAAGTGTGCATGTGCTAGAGAACATAGCAGCTCACACCCTAGATGAGGTTGAGTGGAATGGCTATGTGCGCAAGACCATAGACCAGGCAGCAAAAGCACTAGCCTTGGGAAGTAAGACAACAGGTGGGGAGTCCCCAGCCTCCAAAAGCACTGAGAGGAAGAAAGCCTCATCCAAAGCCTCTTTCATCGGCTATGGAAGTGTTTTGACTACCCTCATCCAGGAGGCAGTAAAAGAGGCATAGGATATAGAGGAAGGAGAAGGAGAAACACCTGACAGATCGCCCCCTCAGTAGGACCAAGAGTTGTCTAGCGACATGACCAAAAGTGACAAAGAAGGGGGAGAACAGAAGGAACATTCAAGTAAAAAGCAAGAAAAGAAACCTAAGAAGAGGACAACACAAAAGAAGAAGTAGGACGAAGGTCGGAAAAAGGAGAAGGAGGACTTAGAAAGAGAAAAAAGAGAATCCCTCAAAGAGGCGGAAGAGAGGGAGAAGAAGAAGAAATAGGAAGCAGAAAAGTCGAAGGAAGAAGCCAAGAAAGCCAAGAAGGTGTCAAACTAGGAGGCCGAAGAGAGGAAGAAGAAAGAAAAAGAAGAAGCAGATAAATTGGAGGAAGAATCTAGGAAGGCAGAAGAAGAGAGGGAGAGAAGGGCTACTGAGGAAGAGGAGGAGCTGAGAAGGAAGGAGGAGGAAGACATGGCCGAAGCCACACATGGGTCTATAGAGCAACAAAGTAGGGTAGATGACCTAGGATCTCTGAGCCCGCCGAGAGGAGGGGCAAGCTCAAGTAGTCAAGTGCAAGAGATCATACTGTCAGCCGTCATTGAAGGCAAGGGTAAAGCCCCCATCCATCCTATCCGGACCCTCCTGGTGCCTACCACCAAAGCAGCCACCCTCACCCCAAGCATCCCCACTAGTGACGACGTCTCCAACTTTGTGGCCTGAATGCAATATTTCATCAATAAATAGGAGAGGAAGATAGTTGTGGCCGAGTTAGCTACGGAAAAAGAGTTGGTAGCTGCTTTTCAGCTTGAAAAGACCTGACAGATAGCCATGCAACAAAAGGAGATCTTTGATCTCAAACATGAGCTGAAGGCTAAGGACGACAGGGAGGAAAGCTAGAGGCAGTGGTTGGAAGATGAGAATCAAGAGTTGGTAAAAATACAGAGGGAGTATAAAATCTTCATCATGCAACATGAAGACCTAACCACAAAGATTGATAAGATTGAATGAGGCATGGAGGAGTTTGCTGCCACAAAGAAGAGGAAAGGAAATAAGAGGAAGAACAACATCACAAGGAGATGGAGACCATGACTGAGAAGCTGAACTTAGAAATAAAAGAGCAAGAGAGAATGAGCAAAGAATTGAAAGACCGGAAGCAAAGACTCATAGCTCTGGTGCAAAGGCAGGGGGAAGGCATGGAGAACATGAAGAAGAGAGCCGAAGGATGGGCGGGACTGAATGAATGGAGGATGAAGACCTTGGTGCGTCGCTTAGCTCTCATGGAAAAAGAGAAAATCCTCGCAAAGAGCAAAGAAGAGGCCACCCAAATAGCCTTCAACACTCAACAAAAAGCCTTCTTGAATACACTAATGGATACCACCCACTCAGAGGAAGGGGAGTCCCTCGAGGTGGCAAAGAAGAAACTAAGCATAGCCCGTAGGGCCCTACAAGCAAGAGTGCACATGCCACCCCAACCCGATGTCATGGGGCTGAGCCTTGATGATCAACGGAAGTACTTATTGATGGCCGGCCTAAACCCCCAGGAGGTTGATGCACTAGGCTTTGAAGAGGAAACACAGCAAGCAGACTAACAAAGGGATGAAGCTGAACTCCAATATGATATGAGCAGATTTAAAGAAGAGGTGATCCCACAACCCCCCTCGCCACATTCCCAAGAGCAGCCATCAATTGACACATTTGCAGAAAGACAAGCCGCCCTCAAGGAAAGGAGAAAGAAACTGGTATAAGAAACCAAGAAACAAATGAGAGCCAAGCCAATCGTGCAACCATCCGCACCCCTACCACCATGCCCCTAGATGACCTCCCAACAGGTTTCCATGCTAAATTAATAGTTTGGGAGAGATAGGAAAGGGACAAAAAACCCTTCTCCTTTAGCTTCCTTCTACCCAATAGCTTGAGGAGAGTCATGCCACTTAAATTAGTGGAGGAAGTGATTGAGATTGGAAGCCGACTAGGCCAGCAATGGCTGGAAGAGAGAGAAAAGAATCCCACTCTTTGGGGGACCGAAGAGGCTGAGTTTTGGCAGAATAAGGTCTTTGAAGTGCCACATTCTGTAAAAGGCTATAACTGCTAGCCCATGTGAAGGAGATGGGTGTGCAACATTAGCATGCTTGCCTGGATGGCCTTTTGCAACACCTTACCCTACTAGAGGAACAACCCTACATTTATGGCGTACCCTCGCAGGGTAGGAGTGGATTTTGATGCTACCCTCCATGGACGTTATGACTTTCCCATTATCTATAATCCTAACTGTGCCTCTTTTGAAAAAGCTCTGATCTTCATCTTTGAAAGCCTAGACATTTCCATGACCTGCTTCCTCGCCGACTTTTCCTCTTGTCCCGATCCAGCCTTCATAACCACATGTAACTACCTTAGGCTTCTTAAACTCTTACTTAAGTAGGACCCTACCCCACAAGAACGTGGCCTCCCACCCCTCGTTTTTTATCCTAACGCCATCGATAGCTACGCCATGATGCGCTTGATGATGAGAGCTAGCCTTCTACCTTCTTTTTTCTTAGCTCTTCTTGAAGATATGAACAATAGCCAGTTCACCCGATGTAACCACCCCTTCCTCTCCACCACTTCACTCCATGTTCGCATGAATCTCAAGGGATGCATGCAGAGTTGGCAGTTTTTGAGCAAATCTATCTGGCCCCCTTCTCCACCTCACTTTGACGATGAAAGTTAGAAACTGGCTATCATCTTGGCTTAATAAAAATTTAAAAAAAGAGAGAAAAAGAAAAAGAAAAGAAAAGAAAAATAAAAGAAAGAAAGAAAGGCAAGAAAACACAACACAAAAAGAAAAAGACATGGAAAGAAAGACTCACATGAAGACACAACCAGGACCACATAGGACACAATCACTGCACCTAGGGGTCCTCAAGTTAGACGTGTCTGGTGGTTTCGGTCAGTCGGCTCCACTCCTAACCCCCTAGCCCCTTTTTGATTGCCCACTTCACGCTTAGGGCACATCAAGGGCAAAACATACCTAGGGAGGTAACACTCGCCTATGGTTAGACTTGTCACCCTCTACGCTACACACACCGCACCTCCCTACCACACGAACAGGGTCCTCAAGTGTGGGACATCACCTAGGCCTACTTGTGGTTAGACCTAGCTCCCCATTCCACCAACATGAGCACAATGTACCACACAGTAAGGTAGGCACTCCCCTTAGGTAGAGCACCGCACCTTCTCCTTTCAGGTACTACAAAATGCGGCAAACCACTAACTTCGGAGGCCCCATCAACAACTTGACATCTGATTGGCTTCTTCGTCAACCATCATTGCCAAAGATTCCAAAGCATTTGAGTCCACATGTGTCCCTACTATCACTTGATCAACAACTTGCCAACCGCCTACCCTTTCTGAACAAACAACTAGAAGTGCCATTGGACTGGCACACATCTCGGAGGGGGGGGTAATGTTAACCTCAATTTTGAGATGGCGGAAAAATGAAGGAAAAAATGAAAAAATGATGGAAAAAGAGCAAAGACATAGAGGCGGCCCCTAAAGATAAACCGAGGCAAAAAACACAATTTTAAATGAAAGGCGCCTCAAAAAACTCTTGTAAAAGAGCGCCATGCTCCCTCTTGTGCCATTTGTAAAAGAATAGACGGGTATAGGCTTAGGGCATGAAGCAAGAAGAGGGAATTAGAAAAAGGAACCTTGCCACAATGGTCAATCATGTAAAAAGGGATGGGAGCCCATGGGACATTAAGGTTTTGTATATAAAGTTGAAAAGTGAATGAGAAGCTCATTATTTGGTGTGTGACTAACAAGAGTCCTCTCTTCTTCTCTTCTTCTCTTCACCTTGCTTGTGTGTGTGCTCTTGAGAGAGGGAGTGTGAGAGTGTGAGGGAGTGAGGGATCAAGAGGGTGAATCTCTTCACCATCTCCTCTTCTCTCTTCTCTTCTCTTCTCTTTTCTCGCGTGCACAGCTATTGTGGATGGAGCTTGGAGATGGAGGAGGCTTGAGAATGCTTGAGCCAGCATCTAGAATCGTGGAGCTACCAACGTGTGCGAGAGAGGAGGCAACTCATTTTGGCATCAAGGTAAGCTCACTACATCCCGAGAGGATTGATGGCACGTTAGCTAGGTGAGAGATAGCCATGAGAGCTCGCTTGAAACGCTTGAAACAATAAGCGGTCCGTGGGTCTTGGCGGTTGAGCGTGAGCTCCCACTACACATAGAGATTGTGGGTCTTGGTTGGGCAACATTCGATCCTACACAGGTGCAGGCAATCCTCTTAAGAAGAATTGTAAAGGGGAGTTATCTCCCCTTTTCAAGGGAGAACTCTCTATAAAAATGCAGTATAGAATCCTTGCATAATGGCAATCGAATTTGTTGCAAGTCAATAGAACCATTGGGCTATATTTCCCTTCAAAGTCATGCTCAAAAGCATTAAATGATGTGCTTTCTTGTCGACTTGATAGTTAAAAATAAGTTTCTAGAGGTCTTTTATATGTAATTATACATCTTCATTTGGACTTCCACTAAAGATAAGCAATGGATACCGTAAAGTGAGTAGAGTTAGTATACCCTACCACTCGGATTTATATTGGTTGGAGGGGTATTAATGGTAGTTGTGCCATCGCTATAGATATAGAAATAGGCTTAGGAGGAACAACTATAGTGCAGATCATGGCACCACTAAATGGTGGTATTGATCCATCACTTCAACTCGTTCGAGAAGAAGTTGACCACCTAGCTTTAGGTTTTAAGGGTAGACTACCACTTTTACATGTGTTGGGATTGCTCTTACTATGACGGGCTCTAACCCAACAACTTTAAGGGATACTGGACTAGTATGGTTCAAGGAGTATTTGTGGAATTTTTTTGTACATTTCCTTACCCAGTATTCATGTTGCTCTTGTTGAATTTGAGAGGTCCCTAGCATGTACTCATGTTGTTGTCTAAATAGCTCTTTCTATGCTTCTAAGCAAAGAGTCATACACTTAAGGACCAAGTCTTAGGCCCTTATGGGAATCCTAAAGACTCTTAGTAAATGTACCACCTATTAGAACCTAAAACAAGCTCAACATTAGCTCTGACGACTGTAGTTGTCGGGCTCCTAAACATGTAAAAATGATTCCACATAGTCTCGCAACCAAAAGCATCTTAGTAGTACAAATAACTTTTCTAATTTTTGTATTTGTAGTTGCAATTTTTGATTGTAGTCCAACAAATTATCCTTTTGGACTCCAAGCAAAGGATTTTCCCAACCATACATAGGTGATTGACTATCTATTGTTGCGGCCTCCCAACCAACTATTGTGGCCTCCATAACTCTCCTATCCCCTAGGGATTGGCCCCAAGATGCATAATTTGAAACATATAAAAAATTGTAATAGACTCCTCTCTTGATATTTATCATTATAAGAGACTTTTTATATCCTTACATAATCTTTCTCCCAAGAATAAACACACTAACCTATGATTAGGGATCCCATTCCACTCGACATGAGTCAATAGGTTTTCAAGTAATTGCTATGCATCC
This sequence comes from Lygodium microphyllum, assembly GCF_053477565.2. Classification (NCBI taxonomy): domain Eukaryota; kingdom Viridiplantae; phylum Streptophyta; class Polypodiopsida; order Schizaeales; family Lygodiaceae; genus Lygodium; species Lygodium microphyllum. The sequence goes on from NC_141139.1 coordinate 111,845,870, forward strand.
AAGACATTTATTCTAATACCATGCCTTTATACTATTTCTATGCGAGGTGGAATGCTTTGAAGTAAACAAAGGAAAAATTTTACCTATTCCATTTGCACAACTACATCCTTTCATAACTTTTTACCATATGTATTGCAATGATGTAGAAGACAGCACCAAGAAAACCCATGTTGCTATCTTTCTTATACTAAAAAATCTCGACCTATATACATATAAAAATGATAAAAAAATCAGCACATTTAATCTCATTTTCCCCTTCTCACCACTCCCAATTGCGACAGATTTTGGAAGTGGTGTCATATTCTTTAGTATGTAGTGAAATGAGGAAAACTACATAGGAATGCACTTTAACACACAATATGAGGCCATGCTGAAGCAATATCCATGCCGTGGAACCCATAGAAACATTGCACAAATATACATTTATTATTTTGGAACATTGGGATCCATCTAATCATTCAATTTTGCTCAAATTCCTCTTTTTCACAATTTTTCGCAAATGAACGTTTTTAAAAACCTAATTATTACTAGAAAAACCACATTGATCAAGCATTTAGAAAACACATTTCTAATTTTCACTCAACAAGAATGCTTTATACATACATATATTATTTAGTTTTTTCCATTTTCAAATAAAAAGAGACTTATTGTAAAATAATCAATAAAACCGCTTTATTTTTTATGATTTTGGGATTGCTTAGGTAGCCCATTGATGCTCCACATAGTTGCTAATAGCCACCTTCATGCTCCTTTGCTCTATTGCTTGTATCGTATTAGGTTTTGACACCAGTTTTCCCTATACATCTCAGCCCATATGAATAGTCATTATGGCGAGAGAGAAAGCAGAGAGGAAAATACTAAAAATTGATCTTTTGATAGAATGCATAATTGTCATTGATTTCTATGGTGATTCAAAGCAAAGAATTGCTAGAATTCATAACCAAGAGCATTCCTTATGAATCAGATAGCAAAAAAACTCAATTTTTGTGCCATGAAGGCGTGCACTAAAAAAATGCATCCCCCCCCGAATCATAAGTGTTCTCTTATTTTTGAGCTCTCTTAAGCTTAATTACAAAACATCCAATTTAGTCCTTGTGTTTGCACTACTTGCAAATGGTTCCACTAAAATTGGAGGTCCAAACAAACTTGTATTCAGGATTTGAAAGCATGGCCGCATTTGGTGTTGTTTTCTATTGAGTTGGCCTCATGGATAGTTTTTTTGGCTTCTGAATTAGGTAGCTTCTTCGTGATGCAAAAGTTGCACCTCTTTAATTGGGTAGTCTAACAAACTATAATTGAGGAACATATGCTTCCAAGGCATTCCAAGACACCCGCTTTTGCTTAGAAACTCCAGTGCCTCTTTATATTTACTGCAAATGCTTTATCTTTTGCTTCAATTTGGTCACATCTCTTAGTGATATTTGAGAAACCCAAGGGATTTACAACCCGAGCCCCCCTAATAGCTTGGTCTCCTTCTAGAGTAATATCCTCCTTACAAAGAGACATCTTGTATTTGGGTCCAGTCTTAATCTTTAGCATGGTCAAACAGTCCCTTGGTGAAGGGCTCCCACTGCTAACCTTGGGGGAGATTTAGTGCATAACTAGAAATCTGCTCATGAGGGCATAAGAAGTTTGTATAAATACACAATCAAAAAATCATCTTAATATCAAAAGCTAAGAACACATCCCTTTTCCATGATATCAACCAATCAATCATATTGAATATTCCATTAAATGACTTATCTTGGCTAGCAAGTCCATCTCTTTCCAAAACAATCAAATTTTCATTAATAATATATATTTAGCAAACCAAAACCACTTCCTTTGGATATTCCACTAGAACAACTCATTCTTCTTTCTTACAAATGCAATTACATAAGGCTCCTCTTCAAGTAAATCATGCTATTTAGGGAGTTTGTGCTACTAGTCTAATCTTTCCTTTTACCAAATCCTAGCTTATCTTCAACTACTAGATCACTTATCCTTTTAAGGAAGTTCAACTTTATAAAAGACACCTAGAAGACTTCTGATGCAAATGGAATGGATATCATTGTAGCAATTCAGTGTTTCTTGTTGGAGGTGTTCCTCTTCAGAGCCATCATACATCTCAAGCTCTGTTTCTCTTCCTTTAAACTTCAACAATACTTGGGCTTATCTTTAGCTTCAAGGTTTGAGGCCTTGCTTCTTCTCATATGTTGTGGGTCTCAACAATCCACTTTGAGTTGATGGAGATCAGAATCAAGTATTCATCGTCCATTTGGTGTGAGTAGTACCACACTTCCTCAATTTCTCTCTTTCCCCTTATTTCTTTCAATCCCACTTTCTCACTCTATCTCTCTCAATCTCTATCCTTCTCTCTCTTTCTATCTCTCTCTCTACTCATCTCTACCTCGTATCTATTTCTTTCTCATTCCCTCTCTATGCTCCTCCTCTTCTCTTCTCCTTCTCTCTCTTCTATTTTCTCTCTCTTTTTCTCCCAAGCTTCTCCCCAAGATATTTTCTTCTACTTTTTCTTCTCTTCTCTCTCTCTCTCTCTCTCTCTCTCTCTCTCTCTCCCCTTCTTTCTTACCTCCCCTTATCCCTCTCTTTATCCCTTCTTATTAGGCTCCTCGTCTTCCCTTATTCTTCTCCTCCTATCCTATTAATTTATTCTTCTCTCCCTACCAATCTCTCCTCTCTCTCTCTCTCTCTCTCTCTCTCTCTCTCTCTCTCTCTCTCTCTTTCTAAGGCTATTCGTAGCCCTTAATCATGGCTATTATTGTTGCCATGCTGAGGCTTCCTCTCTCACTCTCTCTTAATGATCTTCCAGAGGATAAATCTCAATCAAACACGTGTGTGGAGTTTGCCATGGCCAAGGCAACATGGCATTTTCTACACTACAAAAGTCCAACTAAGAGAAAGGTGGGAGGTTGAAGGAGATGCTCCATCTTTGTTTTAAGAGAAAGTGTAAACAAGAATGGATTGGTTGTATTAATAAAGATCAAGAAGGTCAAAGTCTTGTTGACAAGGAAGATATTCTAAATGCCTTTAAAGAGCATTTTGCATACATTGTAAGTCAACCCTACCCTGGACACTAGGATTGTGAAAGCAAGGTTTGAAGCTTCTTTGATGGCTTTGAATATCTCTCGCTTGACATTGTACATCAATGGAAATGGGTTAACAAGCATGTCATGAGCACCTTTGCCGACTCACTACCTCAAGGGGTACCTATATAAAAAATCATCTATATAATGTGCTCTCAAATCATTTTAAGAAAAACCATTTCTTTACATGCTACAAGGCCATAAAATGACCCCTTTTACTAAACTAAACTTACGAATTTGTTTCAAATTCTAATTGAAAAACCCCTTTCATAAACATAATCCTGCAAATTTTACTAAATAAAATCCTTTTTTTTGAACTCACGTGGTATCTTACATGTTCTACAAGGTGCACCCTATTGAGCGCACTACACATGGGGGTCATCTCCCTGGTTCTCAATTTATATCCATGCCATTGTCTTGGTTGATGCACTGATGCACCATTGTGCAGCACTTCCAAGGCATGTGGCTTGCTACATAGATATAGAATTAGATACATTGCACATGTGAGGAGAGAGCACATCTCAGTATGCACGCATTGTTCCTTGCACATACATATGGGATAATTTGCCACATGTTATGAACCCCGAGGTGAGAGTGTGAGAAGGATGGGTTACTTGAGGATCACGAATGGTGCCATTAGTTGCAAGAATGGGCACTCCCTCTTGGTCATCATCAAACAACCATTTTTTTGTCATAAGTTGTGTGAGTTTTGGGAGTGGAGTGCAATCATTTTTCTTTGTTGAGAGACAAGGCTTGAGTGTAAAGGACTTTAACTCTTAATCAAAGAATCTCTTTGTGTTTTACTAATTGCATACAACACCATGCATGGTAGCTATGCTAGGCGCATAGCCAAGCTACACATGACTTTTTTCAATGCATTCATTCTTTCCATGTGTTGCATCATGTGCTTAAGCTGAGTGGCATTGAATTGAACTTCTTTGATGACCTTGTATGGTTGAGCAAATTATTCATTTTTGAAGCGTACTTTTTTCTATGCGCACAACATATTCAATAGAAACATCCAAAGACAAACAATTATATGACCTGCAAAGTGCCTATGATGCGATTGTGTCCTTCTTGAAGGTTTTTAAAGTATTTGAGCACTGGCACGTTAGCAACACTCTTGACATGGCTCAATAAACATATGGAATTGGGAAGGATCCAAGATGGCACAAAAAGAACTAATGAGACATCAAATTATGAACATTGTGAAAATTGTTATGGAAAGTTCCTCATCATAGCATACTATGGGTTTTATTGATTGAATGGTGTGAGCATCTGCTCTTGGGCTAGTCATTTCTTGAAAAAGTGGAAAATTGTTTACTTATTTGTTTTATCTTTGTGGGAAAAAAGCTAAAGTAAAAATCCAAAAGCTAAGCTAAAGAAAGAAAATGTTTATGAAAGCAGGCTAAGGACCATATATAAAGATAAGGCTATGATATTTGCAAGGTATCCCCTTTGCTTGGTGTTTGTTTTGCTGATGTGTGATGATCTAATAAAAAAGGAGGAGGTGGTAGGTAGATTATTTCCCTAGTCTGGCTGTTGGACAGAGTGGTTCCAACTATTACTATAATGACCTTCTCAATGTGAATAAGGAGAGCTAGATGCTAGAGGCCAATGCAACACAATGGATAGATATGTTTTCTTGAACTCTATACCCATGCATATCTCTAGGATCAAGACAGACACAAGCATGACATTGAACATTATTCTAAGCAATGCGCAGGGACCTTGTATACTTCTTCAATTCAATATGCTTTCATGTCAATGGGTTGATGCACTTATATGCACCTTTACAATGCATTGCACTATATGAGGTATGTTGGGGCTATATTCAACAAAATATAAATGTACATGGATATGAGAGAATACCTTCATTGAGTACACACCTTCTTGCACTACACATTGAGAAACTTTGCCACAAGTTAGGGACCATTGGCCTAAGAGGGAAATGAGGTAGGGTGAGTGGAGGGCCATGAGAGGACAACATCAATTAAAAGGTAGACTTTTTGTTGATCAACACTATCATCATGAGAGTTTGAGAATGGTAGGGTTGAGAAGAGTTCCAGCATCAATTAAGAGGTGAGGCGTTGAGTGTTAAAGGATAAAATAATCAAGAATTTCTATATGCATCTTACATTAGGCTCTGAAAAGCACAAAATAGACACAAATCCTTAGCTGCATACATATCTTTTGTGGAAGAATTGAATGTTTGCAATGTATGCCATGATATTTTACTGCATATCTTCATCACAACATCAAATTGTTCCTAAAACTGCATAAGCATGCCTTTTTCAATGGTACATAAAGGATCATGCAAGAGCCCCTAACAATGGGCCTAATATGAAGCATGGGTCTCTTCTAACAACATCACATTGAGATGAAGAGCAAACTAGGGTGAGACTAGTTATTTCACCAATGGAGAGATGAGAAAGAGGAGATTATTTATGTTTACATGTGTATATGTGTTTTTGTCATATTGTATGGTCTCGTGTATTTTTGAAGGAGAGGTTTGTCTATATGTATGTATGTGTTTGAAGATGTGTTCATATATGCTTTGATGCCTAGTATTGTGTTTTGAAATGTATGAAAGAGTCCTTGTATGTATAAGCATATGTTATCTACTTGTGTTTGTGTATGTGCGTTGATGCCTATTATTATTTGTTGAAATGTATGAAATAGTCATTGTATGCATAAGCATATGTTATCTACTTGTGTTTGTGTATGTGGTAGTGGTAATATGGATATCTAAGTGTAAGTCTAAATAAATGCCACGTTTAAGTAAGAGTGTTTATGTATATGTATATATACTAGCTTATATGACTGCATGCACATTTATATGCTCACACTTGTTTTTCTATGTGTGTGTGGTCATTTGTGAATGGCATTGTGAATGAGATGATATGTGTGCATGCTTGTGTGCGTCTATGTGTGAACATGTACGTGTAATGCCTAAAGGTGCTTCTATATTCATATTCTTGCCTTTGCATGTGAAAAGGGTCTTGAGGGGCCTTATCCTAAAGGCCTCATGAAATGTACATGGAGAATAACATATTAGAAAGTGGTGGAAGGAGTTGAAGAAAGGGGTTGTCGTCTCCTAAACAAAGGGAGAGGGAGCATACGGGTTTTCTTCAACTCCTTAGTATCCTCAATCGTGTATGTTTCTATGGGTCTTCTCTAGCAATTGAGCATTCGTGAGTGGTTTGAATGATCTTAACATTGAAAGCCTCACCAAAATTTACCAATAAGATGGAAAACTTATTTTTGATTTTCATGGGAAAAAGGGAGAGGATCCTCAAAGGTTGCTAGATATAGAATTGGGTTGTATCATGCAAAGACTTATTAAACCATCTATCAAGATTCAAATCTTGAAGTTCAAACTTTTGAGTGAGGGTAGAAACTGGTTAGGGACCTATAAGGAGGCTAGAGACTATTTAGAGACTTATGAGAGACAATTGAATTGAAGAAACCCTCCAACCTAGTTGGAGCATGAAGCTACAAAACAAGCTTTAGATAATTTTTGATAGTTGAGGCTCCGTAAGAACTAGGAAAAAGGATAGTGACATGCTATAGGAAATATTAAGATCAAATAGCGATATCAGCACTATGCTATAGAATATTATTTAAAATGTGGCTATGGCTAGCCCAAAACCAAAGATAAGATTAAGCTTGTGCTTAGCAGTGCACTTAAGTAAATCTTTCCAACCTAAAGAACTAACTTATATGAAGTTCCTTTAGGCAAGAAAGTGGAAGCAAGATCAGATTGCTTAAGAGAAGCTAGTGAACAAAGAATAGATCGATAGAAAATAAGTGATTCTAACTGAGAATTGAGATAAGAAAATACTCAAAAACATGATGATAATGAAGAAAAACAAATGAAACTGAACCCAGAGTTTACTCAAACTAAACAATGAGCTAACTCACTATAACTATACAATGTAGCTCAAATAGACTAATAAGCTCTATGGATATTAGAAAGATCTCCAGATTCTCTCTATGAGCTCTTGACTTACTATTCATTATATTAGGGATATGTAGAGATGATTCAACCATGAGAAAATAAGTCTTTCCTAAATTTTAGCTAACTAATAGCCCTAAGTAGATAAACTAGATATCCTAATTTACAGGAGCCATGACTTGTGGCACAGAACTCCAATTTGGGTGACCAAGTAGTCTAAATCTATTTATGTGAACTAAACTTTCAAAATAAATAATAATAGTAACATTTTGAGATTGTCACAAAAATTGCTTATAGTTCAAGAAAAATCAAATTGTTTATTAATACTAGCTCACATGCTAGTTGAATTTCACTTTTGATACTTCAATATTTTCCCTCAAAATAAATTTCATATTCTGCTTAGTAGCTAACAAAGATATCAATAATTGATTTTCCCCCTTATAAGTTTTGTATTTGACTCCAACATTGAGTCTATGCTGCTTGAAGATTTATCCTACAAGTGGCTTTGGGAAGATGTCTGCAATACAATTGTTGGAGAAGACATCTTTCAAAATTGCTTCGTGAGAGAGAACCTTTTCTCTAATGAAGTGACATGCCACTTCAATATGTATTGATCTTGCATGGCAAAAAAGATTGTATACCAATGCTTGAGTTGACTGATTGTCATTGAAGTTTATTGTGGGAGTCTTCTCATCCTACATTCCAACTTCAACAAGTAATCTTTGTAGCCATAAAGCCTATTTTTTTCTAAGCGTAAGAGCCTCATATTCAACTTCATTAGGAGAGAGAGATGGTACCTTGCTTCTTTAAAAGCCAAGAGATTGCATCATTTGCTAGAAATAAGGCATAACCTAGTACTGGACTTGCAGCCCATTACATCATGAGCATAATCAAAATCAAAGAATCTTCTTAAACATAGATTCTTACCTTTGTACCTAATGCCATAACTATGTGTTCCTTGGATATATTTTAGAACTCTTTTAGCTATAGTACAATGGATTTTTTGTAGGTGCATGCATGAAATGACTTAGCTTACCAACTACATAGCTAATGTCTGGCCTTGCGATAGTAAGATAGATGAGACTCCTAATTAGCTTTCTATATAATGCTACATCCATTAAGGGATTTTAATTAGTTTCATTTTTAGCTTTGCAATTGATTTCCATTGGTTTCACAGTTGACTTATATTTTTCCATTCAAAACTTCTTCAACAAAGAAGGAGCAAAGAAGTAGTATATTTTTCTTTAGATATAAAAGTAGATTCTTTGCTTCTTCATACTTCTATTCCTAAAATATAGTGAAGAGCTCCTAAGTCCTTCATCTCAAATTTTGAACTTAAGTCTCTTTTTATACCATTCAAGAACTTATCATTAGTTTTGGTTAGTACCAGAAAATCCACATAAAGTAAAATGAAATAGATATTTCAACCATCCTGCTTGCAGTAGAGACTAGGATCATATTCGCTTCTTATAAGACTCATTATTTTTGGTAGTACCATAACTTCCACATAAAGTAAAATGATAGAGATATTTTAACCATCATGCTTGTAGTAGAGACTAGGATCATACTCACTTCTTATTAAGACTCATGTGCAACCTTGAACACTAGCTCATTGGATCTTGCTTTAGCCCATATATGCTCCTCTTTAACTTGCAAACCATATTTTCTTTACCTTTTACAATGAAACCATTAGACCTCTCCATGTATACTTCCTCATCTAGGAAGCCATTCAAAACTACATTTGTAACATCCATTTGTTAGATTTTCCAATTTTTATTGTAGCCATAGATATGAGAGTCCCAAGAGTAGTCATTTTTCCTACTAGAGAAAAGGTTTCATTGTAATCTATTCCATACTACTGGGAGTAGCCTTTGACTACTAGCCTTTCTTTTGATTTGATCAATGGTACCATCAAAATTGTACTCAAGCTTATAAATCAATTTGCATCCAATTGTGTTATTTCCTTCCAATAACTCGACAAGTTTCCAAGTACTATTTTTCACAAGAGCTACATACTCTTTGTTCATGGCATCAAACCACTCTATTTTATTGATTGCATCTTCATAGAACAAAGGTTGCTCTTTCAACATGATAGAGGTAATGAAGGAAAAGTTAGATTGTTGAAATCCATCTCTTCATTCTTGGCATGTATAAGCCTCTTGGAAGGCTTAAATTCTCTTTGAGCTTTTCTCAAAGTGGGTGTTTGGATAGATTCTTCAAAGTAGTACCTTCATTGTTATCCTAAATTTCTTCTTGACAACTCCATGTGAGTTGGAGCTTCATGAGCTTGTTTTCTAGCTATAGAACCATTATCATCGAGTTGAAGGCTTTGCTATTCATTAAAGAAGACATATCTATTGACCAAAAATAATTTCTTTTCTAGATCATAAATTCTGTCTTTTCTTATTACTATAGCCAATAAATATGCATTTTCTTGATTTCACTACTACTTTTTATTTGTCTTTCTAGTAATATAAGCATGGCATATACATCCAAAAACTTTGAAATGATGAATTTTTTGTTTCTTATTGAAAAGTACCTAGTAAGCTAGCTGACTCAGACTCTTTCTTTTTGTGGAAGTTGTATTATTTGCACCTCCAATGGGAACAAGTGGGCTGCCAAATCATGACCAATGTCAAGCAGAGATGCGTAATCAAAACCGTTGAGTACGACCCTACCTATGTGGCTTCTACCTTGCTCCAAGTCTTGGCCATCACGTGCAAATGACCTCTAGAGGAATATGTCATGGCCCACCCCTATTTTGATCGAATCCTAACCGAGGAAGAACTACATGTTGCTAGTAGGATGAACTCCGGTGACTTCCTGACAGATGTTCTAATCTACATTGTAACAAGCGGGATACACACCGACTAGGGTTTAGACACCCCGTCACACTAACCAGGGTATTTAAGGTGTAAGAGCCCTAGATTAGGGCAATCGGTTATTATCAAGATCACACTCTTCATCTTCATCTCTAGCTTCCATGGCTTCCTTCTCCTTCCTCTCCTCTTTTCTCTCTTTCTCTCTCCTCTTCTAGTTTTCTTCCTTCTTCTTCTTGTTCTCTTTATCTCTCCTCAACTCTCTTTCTCTCTCCCCTCAGCTTCTTTCATTACAAGTAGTATCAGAGCTTCAAGCTTTGGTCCTTTTCCTCTTTCTCCTTTCGTCCTTTTCAAATCTCAAAAACCCTAGTTACTCAGCTTACAGGTACAGGTATAGCAAGAAGGACTGCAGTTAACTCCAGCTTTTTGGAGCAAGCAGGAGCTATGGCTGGAGACTCAAACATATCTAGAGGTAAAACAGTTAAAGTAGCAGATTGTCACTTCTTTTCATGCAAATTTTAGGAGTCCCAGGGCAAGTTGGGGTTTCAATAGTTTAGAGAAGGGAAAATCCACACTTACTTTCTCTTCCCCATCAAGCTGTTCCCTCAAGCTCCCATGGTGGAATGCCCCTAAATCCCTTCCTCTTGCTACACCCAGGCGTCAACCTCAGCACTCAGCCCTCCCACAAGCTCCCTAGGGCCATTTCCTACCTGGCAAGCACCCTGGTGCCCACCTTCAGCCCATAGGGACAACAGGCAGCAGCCCGCAAAATGCGGGGCATTTTGCGCTGAGCTGCCTGCCTCCGCCTGCACCCCTGCCCACCTTCTCCTCCTGCTTCTCCACCTCCCTAGCACTCCTGGGCATTGATCCATCATACCCCTCCCTCTTCCCCTTGGCATTTTGACCCGGGAACCATCTTCCATGGTGGACAGCAGCTGGGGACTATTTTAAACAGTTTGGGGCAGCCATGGATTCTCCTAACTGAAGCTTCCTCTGACCTGGAGAGCTCAACCCCACAACCCCTTCAGCCCGTGAAGGATTCCTCTTGCCGGATGAAGCCATTGAGCTCAGCATGCATGGGAGCTTTGGGGCAGCCATGAAAGCTTCACTTGAAGCTTCCCGTCCTTGAAGCTCAAGCTCGGGGACAAGCTTGGGAACCTTCTTCATCAGCAAGAGCACTCGAAGGCTGAAGCACTCTTCCACGGATGCCCAACCAACAACCAGACTTCATCAATGGAGCAAGCGGCATCATGACGATTTGGGCTTCAACAGTCATCACAAGCATTAAAGAGGTATGCCACTCTGATCTTAATCTCTCAATTTAGCCAGTTGTTGAGCTTAATCCATTGTTAGAGAGATTCAAGATTGCATACAAGCATCATACCTCTTCCCGGGATTTCATTGTAATGGCTGAAATTAACCCCTACTTGTCTTATGATCTTGGAAGAATATTAGCCATTGTAAATTGGGTAAGTAGCAGCCAGGGAGTCACTAGACTGCCAAGGTAACCCCTACCCCAACCCTCATCATTCCTTGCATCTCATGAAAAGGCCCAATGTCTTCTTTTCAATGCATCTCATGCTGATTGCTAATTAAAAATATCTGCCATGTATACTCCGGCTGAGGAAAAAGGCCGATGCCAAGCGAGGTGGTAAGACAAAAGAGAAGTAACCCTCCCTTACCACTTAAGACCCTGAAGGGGTGCACAACCCAGCTCGGGGGGAACTTTGCCCACCTCCCAGTGATCCGAAGCCCAATACTTGTTTGTAGGTGCAGGTACTTCCATAAGCCACACTTCCCTACCCCAATGATCCCTCTTGAATACCTCACAATGACAATGGCACCCATGTATGCCACTTGAGGTACATGCAGTCAATGGAGATGTATGGCAGTGAATGTACTTATGCATGAATGGCAGAGTTGATGGGTATGCAATGATGCTCGGGATTATGCTCAGTATGCTCAAGATGCTATTGAGGTGTTAGATCAGGCCCCTTGATCTATGCTCTATCCATGTCAGACATTAGCACTAAGGGATAGATAGTGGACTGTCACAAAGATCCAATTGCAAAAAGTCCTTGATCTATGCTCTGTCCATGTCAGACATTGGCACTAAGGGATAGAGAGTGTTTTTGGTCACAGTCCTATAGGTCTATCACAAAGATCCAATTGCAAAAAATTCTATCCTAAATCTAGGGGTAAACCCTATAGCTCATCTCAAAGAGGGCTTTGTCCCCTCCAGTTTGAATAAAAAATCTCCCCAATCGGAGTTACGGTGTGAAAGTTATGCCCATTTTGTGCACTAGGGTCACTGTGGACAGGTTGCAGGCCGCTCCAAGACAGCCACTGTAAAACCCCTACAGAAAATTCTGATCATTTTCTGTCATAAAGGTTAATAGATCATCTTGAAGAGGTCGTCATCCCCTCTGACTTGAGCCCAAAACCTTAGCAATTCGAGTTTCTTATTAAGAGTTACGCCCTTTTTATTGACAACAAGTCCTGTGGACTACATCCAGATGGCTGGCCAGAAAGGAAAAAGCAAGGCCCAAGAGGAACTCCAAAGGGAGATTAGAGACTCCCGGACCTCCATGAATGAGGAACCAAGCTCAGTGCAAGATTACCATGGTGATATACAGGAAGACATGCCTGAAAACAGATTTGTATACCCTTCTTAATCACACCCTCTATCAACATGAGCTCCATTATATGGAACGCCACAATGATATGGTCACCAACCACCGCCAGATGATGTATAAGTTTGATGAAGCAATTGAGCACATAGCCATTTCAAACTCAAAGACCCAACAAACCTTGGAACAGCTCACTGCTATTGTTGCTCAATTAGCGACCGCTTCATCCCAAGAGAAGACTAATGACTCTGGACATGAGTCTAGACGCCCTCCACATCAGGAACCGTCGCATGACCACAGGATATAGTTGGCGCTAAGGGAATTTCCCCTTCTAAATTATGAGATCAGGGAACCCTCTCACATGCATGATGAGCCCCTATTGAATTCCCCTGTCCACCATGCTGGCAACATTCACTTGAGGCCTTCCCCTACCTTGGGTCAAATTTCACCCATTCTACCTAGGAGCCCCCATGCACCACATATGAATCAGCCCCATCAAGGACAATATGGTACAAATGGCTAGCCTAGAAATCATGGACAGCATGGCTATAATGGACAACATGGGCTAAATGCACCACACGGGATGTATGGACAGCAGGGCATGTATGGCCGCTACGGGATGCATGGACAATAAGGATTTCATGGGCAGCATGGCCCCTATGATTTGCATGACAAGGTCATTCTCACAAAGTACAATGGGCAATCCCCCTCACCATCTGGCCTGGAAGAATGGACATCCAAGTTGGAGTCCTACTTCAACATCTACCCCCTCACTAATGAGCAGAAAATACTTTTTGCTTCTCTCCACTTGGAAGGTTTTGCCCACACTTGGTGGCACTATATCAATCGAGAGAATCAACAATTCATTGGTTGGGAAGACTTCAAAATGCATATGGTCCAAGTTTTTGTGTCCCCTGTGGAAAAAGAATGGTTGGCAAGAAGATGGTACACTCTTGACCAACGTAACCTCACTGTACGTGACTACACCAATCAATTCATGAACTTAACCATGTATGTGGAAAGCATTAGTGATGATGCTAAATTGCACAATTACATTTATGGGTTGGAAGCGAGTCTATCAGCTGATGTCATGGCCCAAAAACCCACTACACTGTTTGATGCAATCGAACTGGCTGAGAGATATGCAAGAAAGTACCGTAAGAATGAGCATTTTCAGCAAGGTGTTGGACCTCCCCGCATTCCTTCATGATCAGCCCCATATGGAGGTGGCTTCCAAGGCTCTTTTATGCCTAATAACAGCCCCAAAATACCCACTTACCCTGCCTTCCATGCTGAAAAAAAAATGGGCACTTTTGGGACATCATCGGGCTCTATGGCTGAAAATCGGTATGCTGAAAATAAACAGTCCACTGCATCACCTTCCCATGGACCCAGTAGTCAATGGTTCATCTCCCAGATGTTGTCAAGGAACGGAAAGAAAAGGGCCTATGCTTTAAATGTGGAGATAAGTACACTGCTGATCATGCCTCCAAATGCCCCTACAAGTCAGCTAAGGTCAAAGTTCATAGCATGCATGTCATGGAAGATTGGCACAATGAGGAGGATGACCTCCAGACTGAGCCCGCGGAGGATGTTGATCATGAGCAGTTCTATGGCCTAGAGGATGGGTTTCCCTTTGACCTTGGTGGCGCGCCCTCACAGATACTTGATTTAACATCCCACCTACCTCCCACTTCCCTTTGCTCGATCTCCTTGGATGCTTGGATAGGTTCACGTAGCCCCAGTACCCTTCGCATTCAAGGCAATATCAATGGGAAGCATGCTTTTATCCTTGTGGATAGCGGAAGCACAAACAGTTTTATCAATAAATCAGCCGTTGATTGGTTGAAATGTATTCCTATGGCATTACACCACCCCTTGAAGGTCCAAGTAGCAAACGGAGAAGAAGAAATCAACACACATGTATGTCCCGCAGTTCCCTTATGCTTGGCTGAAAATTATGTGGCACTGGTTGATCTGATTGCCCTAGATATGGGCCCCATTGATGTTGTCTTGGGATGTGATTGGCTAAAAAAATTGGGGAAAATTTCTATGGACTTCTCTCAGCTTTACATGGAGTTTATGATGCATGGACAGCCTATCCACCTAGAGGGAGTTCGAGACCATGCTGATTTTCAGCTCATTACACCAAAGCAACTCAAATGGGAGTTTAAGAAATGCTCCCAGATCTTTGTTTTGCAATTAAATAAGGATAATTCTGATCAGCCCTCCACAGTATCATATGACTCTGCCTTGCAGGCCTTACTTGAGGAATACAATGACTTATTTCAGATGCCTATATCCCTCCCTCCCAAGAGACAAGTGGACCACCCTCTTGACCTAGAGCCCCATTTCAAGCCAGTGAACAAACCCCCCTATAGACTCTCCAAGTGTGAGCGTGAAGAGGTTGCGAAGCAAATCAAGGAGTTGCTGGAGATGGGTTTCATCGAACCGAGTTCTTTCCCCTATGCATCCCCTATCCTCTTAGTCAAAAAGAAAGATGGCTCCTTCCGCATGTGTATTGAATACATAGATTTAAACAAAATTATAGTGAAGAAACGCTACCCCATCCCACGGATTGATGATTTGCTGGATGAGTTGAAAGGGGCATGTTGAAAGGGGCATGCTTTTTCACTAAGATTGACTTGCGCTCTGGCTACCATCAGATTCATATGCGGGCAGGAGATGAGGTCAAAACGGCCTTCAGGACTGATCGTGGACTTTACCATTTTCTTGTGATGCCTTTTGGGTTGACTAACACCCCTGCCACCTTTCAAAGTCTCATGAACAAAATCTTACAGCCCTTTTTGTTCAAGTTCGTGTTTGTCTTCTTTGATGACATCCTCATTTACAGCAAGTCATCTATGGAGCACTTGACACATGTTCAGAGGGTGTTTTCCATACTGAGAGAGAATCGACTCTTTGCTAAGGAGAGCAAATGTATATTCATGCAGACATCTGTGGAGTAATTGGGACACATTGTGAGCAAAAATGGTATACAGGCTGACCCCAAAAAGGTGCAATGTGTTAAGGATTGGCCCACTCCTTCCACCACCACCACCTCCTTGCATGGCTTTCCTTGGTCTCTCTTCATTCTACAGATGCTTCATTAAGCATTATGACACCATTGCAACACCTTTGACTGATCGCTTGAAAAAAGAGTCATTCTTTTGGGATGCCACTGCAGATAATAGCTTCAAACAGTTAAAGGACACGCTTACTTCAGCCCCCATCCTTGTTTGCCCCGACTTCTCTAAGCTCTTTACCATTCATTGCGATGCCAGTGGCCGGGGTATTGGTGCAGTATTGTTGCAAGAGCATGGTGTGATTGCATTTGAAAGCCACAAGCTTGATGAGAAGGAGATGCAAATGAATGTATACGACCAAGAGATGTTGGCCATCCTCCATGCCATCAAGAAATGACACCACTATTTGTATGGAAGCCGCTTCCAAGTGAAAAGCGATCCCCGAGTCCTCCAATACTTCTTGACTCAGTCTACTTTGACTCCTAAGCAAAGGCGATGGGTGGCAACCTTAGGGAACTATGACTTTGATATTTTACACACGCGGGGCAAGGATAATATTGTGGCTGATTCTCTCTCTCAAATGTGGGCATGCAGAGTGTCATATATCTCAGAATTGCACAGTGATTGGGTTGAAGAGCTCCAGGAGGCTTACTTGTTAGATGACCATTTCAGCCACATATTTCAGAAATTATAGTATGGGGTTATGGCTGAAAACTCCCAATATCAGCTCAAGCATGGCCTTATTTGGTCCCGTGGCAAGATTATCATCCCACACACTTCCCCCTTCATGCAACTTCTACAAAGCCCTTAGGCTGCTCCATATAAATCTCATCATGCAAGTCCCCATGAAAGAAAGCCGTCTTGACATCCATCTGGTATAAATCCAAGTCAAGCTGAGCAACCAAAGCCAAGACTAAGCACATGGTGGTCATCTTAACCACAGGAGAAAAGACCTCGTCAAAGTCCACACCATGCTCCTGCTTAAAACCCTTTTCTACCAATCTAGCCTTGTATGCCGGCTTGGGGTGTCCAGGGGTACTTTTTAGCTTGTACAGCCACTTGCATGGCAAAGCCTTCTTGCCCATAGGCAAGGAAACCAAATCCCAAGTGTCATTCTTATGCAAGGAGTCTACCTTAGACTGCATAGCCCTCTGCCAGGAGTGATTGTCATCCCTGCGCATAGCCTCATCATAAGTGAAAGGCTCTCCTGCATATGTAACCAAGACATAATGCATCAAGGACTGAAATCTATCAGGTGGACGTCTGTCTCTAGTAGACCGTCTCATGGTAGGCTCTGCTGCCTGGCCAGCTGCCTGTCCAACACCCTGACCATGAGCATCAGGTTGTCCAACTGGCTGTGCGGGAGCTCTCGGCTCCTCCTGAAATATGACCCTGCGGATCTCAACAACTTTCTCAGGCTGCCTATGCATTTTGTCTTCACGGAAGACTACATCATGACTGCGGATGACTTTCCGTGCCTACGGATCCCAGAGATGGTAACCCATCTTGCCTACATCCCCATAACCAAGGAAAATGCATTTGACACTCTTGGGATCCAGCTTACTTCTCTTGTCCCTGGGAACATGGCAAAATGCCTCACATCCAAAGACACAAAGATGTGCATAAAAGGGAGGCTTTCTAGTCCATACCTCCTCTGCAACCTAGAAATCCAAACCACTAGAGGGTGATCTATTTATGACATGCACAGCTGTACTAACTACCTCAGCCCAAAAGCTCTGTGGTAGGCCTACATGGCTAAGCATACTACGTACACGCTCCTGGATGGTTCTATTTATCCACTCAGCCAAACCATTCTGGGGGGCTGTAAGGGGCGGTCAACTGATGCTTAATACCCCTGTCATCACATAACTGCTCAAAAGAACATGAGACATACTCACTCCCATTATCTGTCCTTAGGAATTTTAGCCTATACCCAGACTGGTTCTCAACCAATGCAAGCCATCTCTGAAACACAACCAAGACATCAGATTTCAACTTAATGGGATAAGCCCAAAATTTCCGTGAAAAATCATCTATGAACGTAACAAAATAGTTTGCACCACCCATAGACTGACAAGGCATGGGCCCACAGACATCCGAATGTACCAATGCCAAGGGCTCACTCAACTTAATGGGATAAGCCCAAACTTTCTGTGAAAAATCATCTATGAACGTAACAAAATACTTTGCACCACCCATAGACTGACAAAGCATGGGCCCACAGACATCCGAATGTACCAATGCCAAGGGCTCACTCATGCGTGGCCTACCAGACTTCTTATGCGTAGACTTAGTCTGCCTGCCATAAAGACAATGCTCACATGAATCAAAACATGCATAATCAAGGGGCGGTAAGTACTGCAATCCAGAAAGCATTTTCATTCCCTTCAAAGACATATGGCCCAAACGGGCATGTCAAAGAGATACATGTAGGATAGAACCCACAGACAAAACATGATCAAGGGAAGAAGCTGATACAATCAAGGGGTAGAGACTGCCAGCCTTGGCACCTCTTGCAATCACAAGTCTGCCACCACGAGTGATCTTCCATGCAAAGTCTCCAAAACATACATGATATCCTGCGTCATCAAGTTGTCCAGCTGACATGAGACTGCGTGTCAAAGCAGGTACATGACGTACATCCTGCATAATAAAACTGCTGCCAGAAGGAAACTGCAGCCTAACATCACCAATGCCCACAATATCAAGAGAGCTGTCATCACCCAAGCGCACAGAATTCGAAACAGTACGGTATGAATGAAACCACTCTCGGCAAGGTGTCACATGAAAGGACGCACTTGAGTCCAAGAGCCAACACTCTGCATACATAGAGTGTATCTCTGTCATCTGCGAAGCACTAGAAGAAGCTGCTAAGATATAATCATCATTATCAATATTCTTAGGCTACATAACATTGATCTCTTCAATTTTAACACTAGTCAAGACTGCTTGCTGTTTACTGTAGAAAATGACAAAAAAATCACCAAAATTGAGGAAAAATGGCAAAGAAAGTGAAACCAAAGCTGCTGCCCACCAGGTATTAGTGAAAGTACATCATTTCAAAGTGTTTTAGCATGAAAAATCCATGTCAATCCATACATATATGCTTGCTGTAATAAATTTTAGATTTCAGTAAAAGAGAGCTAACAGTGCCAAAATCGGATCCCAAGGCAATCAGATACTACCAAGACCAAAGCCGGCATCATGTGGGCATAGCATAAGCATATGACGGTCCATAAGCATGAATCCAACACCTAAGTATGTCATACAAACATCTGCCAGTGAGTAGGCACACCCCCCCAGGCAACGGGGCAAAGTGTTCTTGCCACTACCAAAACTTGACACAAGTAGGTGTCAGTTCACAAACATACGGATCCAAAACTGAGACTTAGCTCATAAGAATACAGTGAACCAAGACATATGATGTATCATCCCAAAAGGTAAGAAGTCCCAAAGTCTTAAGTGTCTGTAACTGCTCAATAGCATGTAACAGCTCAATGCATAAAAGTACCACCTGCTCAATGTTTGATAAGCATTCAAGAATGCTCCCACTGGCACAAAAGCCGTATGTATGAGCTCAAGAGTTAAAGACAAGGCAAGACAAAGTGCCAATGACATAAGTCCAAGACAATACATCAATAGTACATCTCGAACATGTAGACGGTAGAGCATCCGTATGTAGCATCCATAAGCATGTAAGAGATCAAGTACATCCCAAGATACAACTCTGGCAAGCCAATAAATAGCTCAAGTAAGCTTTGAGAATCCAAGGTCAACAAGCCAAGACCGAGCTCCAGTAGCAATAGGCTCCAAACAATATAACTAGCATGTAGTAATGGCATATGTTAAGCATGTCAAAACCGGTCAGACATAAGCAACATACATGCCATAAGTACATCCAAGACGGAGCATCCAAATGCTTTGCAAAGTGAGCTCAAGATCAACCAACGATCTCGAATCAAAACCAAGCTCTATGTCGAGCCCCAAGTGTCAATACATCACCATATATGCCCGAAAAGCATAGGCATAAGTATACATGAGTATAATGACTTCAGCCCAACTGTGTACAGCATTTACTATTCAAAATTGAGAACTTCAGCACCAAAATCAGCTCCAAATGGTTGACAAACAATAGGCATACATTCCCCTAACATCCGGGCATCAAAGGGGACCAACCGGGCATGAAATGACAATGCCAAACAAGCAGTAGCATCAAATGTTAGTGTAACACAGTCATAAACTGCATGTGGACTGTTATGACAGTTCCAAAATAGTGTTAAATTAGTCCAAATGATATGCCAACACATCAACCATCAAAACCAAGCATCAAAGCATGTTCATATGCCCGAAATGGAGCCTTTCCAAGTGCTAATGGAGGGGGAGAGCTACTGTTGTGACTGTCAATGCTAAAGACACATATGGGAGGGCTGCGTGATTCTGCCAACTATAAATGCTGGTCCTGGGGCTGCAAAAAATGGTGGCCAAGCTTCGGAGGGGTCCGATTAAAGCCAAGGAAGGCCTCAAACAAGCTCCAGCAAGTCTTGTTCAAAGGCAAGTGAGATATGAAGCAAGGGAGCTTCAATGGTGGCTGCCCCAATCTTGTTTATAGCCTATGAGACCTGAGAACTGAAGTAATGCCCTGAAGGTGCCCAACAATGCCGGGAAGGTGCTCGAGGAGTCAAATATGGCTGTCGGGAAGGAGACCCAATGCAAGTAGGGAGTCGATGGGATGCTGAGAATGCCACGAACCAAGCTCAAGAGTCAGAAAGCAAAGCTCTGATACCAATTAAAAGGGAGTGACGGATCGAAGGTTGGACTCGAGAGCTATGGCGGGAGAGCAAGAGCAACAAAGAGAGAGACTAGAAATGGGAACTCCAACAGTCACAATGTGTGACCGAGCCTTCCTTTATTTAAACTGTCACTAAAAGAATAAAGAATAAAGTGACGGTGATGGGCGCCTGTCACTTGCAGTATGCAGTGGTGGTGACTGTCAGTGTAGTAATACACAGGCGGCTAGGCAGAGGCGCCTTTACCCCCAATAGGATGCTCCAATACACTCTTTTTCTATCTATGAATGTCCTACTAGGTCATAGAATATGGATGTTACTATGGAAGAAAAGCGAAAGAGAGATGATGGCAATCCTTGTACATCTAAGAGGGTCAAGGGAGAAGAAGATCTAACTTATATCAAACACTATTATAGAAGATATACAAGAAAATATATAGAAGATGAAGGCAAGAAGCAATAGGAAAATAAGAAATAGAAGAAACCCAACTATAGCTTGTACCTATTGCAATAGAGCTTTGGCTCAGTTCTTGTATAGCATATACATCCACTTAGTATAGACAATAGTTGTGAGGTTACGACTTAGAAAAAACCCAAATTAAATCAGCCCAAAAGATTCATAAGTGCTATAGACAAGCTTAAGCACAAAGCAATGTATATATGACCCAAAATCAAGCTCCAAACATGCATACAATAGTCAGGATGCAAAATAGTCCATAAATAGCAAAATACCCTATCCTGAAGGTTCAAAAAGACTCTTTTCTCAGCAAAGATTTTCTATTTTGATTCATTTACAACAAAGCAATAGGTAAATCTCAAATATGTCCATAATATGTCTTTATTTAAGATAATCCAATGTAATATATTGCACTTGAATCAATTTAAAACTCCCTATGTAAGCAATGAACAATAGTGAATAGCCTATTATTGGGAGCTCACACTCAACCGCCAAAACCCACGGACCGTTTATTCCTTCAAGCGTTTCAAGTGAGCACTAATGACTATCTCTCAGATAGCCAATCCGCTATCCCTCTCTATGAGTGTAGTGAGCTTATCTTGATGCCTGATTGAGTTGCTTCCTCTCTCAAGCACTCTGATAGCTCCACTCACTTATGCTCCCTCCCTTAAGCACTCACAAGAAAGCAAGCAAGAGAAGAGAAGGAGAGAAGAAGAAGAGTCCACTTTTCCACACACCAAAGAATGAGCTTCTCATTCACTTTTCAACTTTATAATTTACATGGGTGAGAGCCTGACACTCTTAAAATAAATCATGGTGTGCCTTGCGCTCTTTTACAAAAGTATTGACTTGCACTTTTCTTGTGCACCTTTCTTCTTGATTTAGGAATTTTCTACACTTCTTGTGTTTCCATATTTTTATTGGTGCACCTTTGTCTTCCATTTCACATTTTCCTTAGTTTTGTCTTCTACTTTATATTTTCTAGCTTGTTCATATGAGGATTAACATTACCCCCTTCCTAGACGAGTGCCAGTCCCATGGAATTGATGCGGAGTGGTTGGAAGGAGGGATGGGTGTAGCAAGATGGCTTTTTTGAGTTTGCATACAAGCCCTTGCGGGGGACGGTGTTCAATGGACTGGCCCTTGAAATTGAAGATGTAGTTGGGGTGGGTCCTTTTTGCTACTGGTGTTGAGGGAATTTGTCCTTTGAAATTGAAGATAAAGTTGGATGGATCCTTGTGTGGAGAGAGGTGGATGGGCGGATCCATCTTTAAGATTGAATATGGTGTTGGATGGATTCTTTCTTGGAGGATGGCGAGTAGACGAATCCATGTTTGAAATTTAAGATAGTGTTAAATGGATCCGTCTTTTGGCTCTCCGTGGGTGGCTGCCTTCTCCTACGCTGTTCTAAATGAGCTTTTTCATTCACTTTTTGACTAGAGCTACCTCAATCTACCTCTGTCTTGGTTTGCCTGCATGGGAACGTTGTCGCATAAGATGGCCCCTCTCTTAGGCGGGTGCTAGTTTTGAGACACTTGCGGTTTTGAGCTGATGAAGGTTCAGTGAGAAAGGGCGGATGTGTGAGTCGATGATGATAGGGCCACAGAGGAAATGGGCTTGGGAAGAAATGGGTCACTTGGTTAAGGTGGTGGAGGATAGGAGCGCATTGCATGGATGATGGGCCCCCCAAAGCTTGGGTTTGAAGCCTTTGTTTGTATCTAAAAAGAAAAGAAGGTGCACTTCTTGGGGGTATGTGGTGTGGTGCATTGTGACCATGCTAGTGGGACTGGGAGTTGGGTCAAAAGCCTGGGCATTGCCCCACACTTGAGGTTCCAATTTGTGCATAAGGGAGTTGCGGTGTACATGGCTTAGGGTGACATGTCTATAGGTGAGTGTTACCTCCCTCGGTGTGTCCTACCCTTGATGTGACCTAAGCGTGAAGTGGGGAATCAAAATGAGGCTAGGGGGTTAGGGGCGGAGCCAACCAACTGAGGCCATTGAACGCACCTAACTTGAGAACCCCTAGGTGTAGGGATTGTGGCCCATGTGGGGTAGATTGTTGTTCGTTGTGATTTCTTCGTTTTTCATCTTTGCTTTCTTTTTCTTTCATACTTCCCTTATTTTTTTGAGAAATTACATAGGCAAGACGAGAGCTAAGCTTCGTCGTTCAAGTGGAGTGGAGAAGGGGGCCTAAGGGACTTATTTAGGAATTGCAGACTTTGCAACTACCCTGAGAGTGGAGTTTTGAGCTCAAGATGTGCCTAACATTTGCGAAAAATCCCGAAATTTAGGGAAAAAATATTCAACATCGAAGGTGGCGGCTCCAGCTAGGACGATTTTAAGCACCAAGTGAAATACCACTCTTAAAAGGCGCTCGAGCGACACTCGTTGATTTTTGATAATTTTTCAGAATGTTGTGCAGGTTGTCAGGAGTTGCCAGCCAATGCAGGATGTCAAGCCGGATGCCTAGGATTTTTCAGAGCTCGATTTGGAGCCCGGACGGGGAAATGACCACAAAATGGTCAAGATATGAAAAGGTGGACACTTGGGAGGCCAAAATTAGGCATGCCTTTTGAGTTTGGACACCCCCCCTTCAAAATTTTAAGCATACAAGATGAAAAAACGTGGAGAGAGAAGATGAAGAAGGAGGAGATGGAGGCAGCAACATCACGCCCGAATTTTGCGCCCTCTCTCCTCTCTCTCATGATTGGGGGTTGCATACAACCATGGAACAGATCTTGGGCCTTGATTTCCCCTATGAGCTGGTCTTATCGCCTGTCTTCGCCCATGAAATGGCTGTGGGAATGAAGAGATGAAAATCTAGTCTTTCTCTCTCCTCCCTCTCTCTCCCTTAAGGGGCTGTTCTTGTGTGCAAGAGGAAAATGAAGAATGGTGGAGGAAAGCTTGTCCGAATGAGACCGGATTGCTTCCGGATCGATGAAGACATGAAGATTCCTGATTTTGAAGGTGCTGGACATTGAATGAGGGCTGACCCGTAGTCCTGTACCAAAACCGAGATCCCGAGACACAAAGCCTAAGCGGTAATTCAATTTTTATGAAGAAAAAATGAGTTTTTATGCTATTTGGTTGATGAAATATTGTTCCCATGGGCTGAATATGCATTATGATGTTGTTTGCTATGATTTTTATCAGTTTATGCTCTAAAAATCAGAAAATCATAAGTGATATGGCTCAAATTAGTGGTATAAAACCCATAAAACACGCGTTTAAGGGGTAAAATGGGATTTTTTGCAAAATAAAGGGGAAATATGAGGTTTAATATCAATAAAACCTGAAATTTTGCTGTCAAGGAATCTAAGGGCCACAACCCACAATCAATCTTCATTTCTAGTCATTGTTTATTGAAGAAAATAGAGAAAAAATACCAAAAAATGGTGAAAAATGGGTTTTAAATGGGAGAAAATTAGGAAACGATAATTTTTTTTTCCAAAAATTACGTAAGTGTTTGTGCAATGTATAATGAAGGTAGAGCACGAGGTTGGCCTCAGTTTATCCTCGTTTCTATGTTTCTGTCCATATTTATTGCTTTCTTTATAAAGAAATACACATAAAACGACCCTTTCACCTATTAACGATTGCAAAATATTAAACGGTAGGGTGAGAGGGGAGTTTGAGCGTCGAAGTATAATCCTAAATCTGATTTATGTGTTGCATCATGCCTATAGGAGGTGGTTTTAAAATAAAGGGAAAGGCAGCATGAGCGTAAGGCTTGGTGTCTCTCCTCGTTTCAATACATAAGCGTTAGCATGGAAATCATGGAAAGATTGGTTTCGCCTGATGCACAATGCTGATTTTCTTTTGTTTGTGCACTAAACCATTCACATTATGCACTACGCATGGTTCATGGTATCAAAGGAAAATCTCTTGGACTGCATAGCAATTGTTTTCTTAGGACTTTGACCCACGATTGAGAGTGTGAGGTTATCCCTTGCCGTAGGATAGAGGGTCGGGGTCCTAAGGGAAAAGTGTAGTGAGGAAGCATGGCATATCTCCTGGAAATACGAAAGATATAAAAGAGAGGAGTTTGTGTTCGTATGTGTTATATGTTTAGCAGCGCATCAAAGGGCCAATCCCTGCGATGTAGGAGAGCTGCAGTGGGGCCGCGGTGTTTCTGCCATGAGGTTGCCTCCATATGTGTGTGATCGTGGCATTGCCAATGTGTAAGGGTTCTCCCTCCGAGGAGTTTTAGGGAAACATTGGACTATAAACTATAAACACATGAATTAAGCTTTAGGACAGTTTGTCCTTTCGCATTAGATTGACGCTCTTGGTCCGCGAGGCTGTGAGGGTGTTCGCGTGTCATGAGCATGAGGTCCAGGTAGTGCCATAGCCAGTGCTGGCCCATTTCAGGGCCCATCAGTGGTGCGTCTGCCGGGAGCTGCCTATAAGTGGTGGTTTTCGAATCTAGGGTTTCAAGGGATCCTAAATTATCCATAAAGTGGGGTTTGTTCAAGGATGGAAAAACTTGGCTTTCCCCATACAAAACTTACTAATGGACTTAGTTAGTTATGTAGAGCATGAGTCCTCTGCAGAAGATAATTTATGTGATGAAAAGAGTAGCCCATTAGTGGTTACCCCATCCTCTAATACGATGGCATGGGCCGAGGTTTGCCTTGGTGTGGTCTCTACACAAGAGAAATCATGTTTAATCATCCATCAACCTAGAGGGCATGGAACAAGTATGTTGGAAACTAGGGTAGTTATGGCATCAACAGGTCATCAGGCTAAAGCCATAATGCCATGGGAAAGTGCTGATGTTAGAAGCCCTAGCTGTCAAGGGAAAACCGTTGCTTAAAAGGCACGGTTCCCAAGTTTTAAGAAGTGGTAATGATAAATCTGCTTTAAAAAATGACCAAAAGCTCTTATATAAACCCGTTATGGACTTTCCTTTTAAAGGGAAAGGTATGGAAGACCCTCTAAGAGGGGATCAAAAGGACATGTTGAAATTTATAGGACTCCCTAGACCACTCAGTGAGTTAGCAGAAAGGGATGTCAATGAGGATATTAACCCCCCTACACCGGAAAGGGTGGGGATGGAAGAGGTTAAAGATCCTAAGAGGCTGGACCTAGATCATGGTGAATATGAAGATTTTAATGACCCGGTGTTGATCCCAAAAGGAACGACTAAATGTCCTCCTCTTTATAGGGATCTCCCAGTGTTTTATGGGTTGCCAAATGAGGATCCGATGATTCATTTAAGAGAATATGACCTAACTTGCATTGCAAGTGGGTTCGACGATATACATCGGATGCTCGTATTTCCAAGTATCCTAAAGGGAGAGGCAAGGAAATGGTACTAGAGCCTCCCAAGAGGGTCAATCAAATCATTTGAGGAGTCTTGTGATAGATTACAAGATGCTAGAGCCTTTGATAGTACTCTTAGGCTTTGGTCAAGAAGAGCCAGTGCACGACCAGATGATGTGCTATGTGAGCTCTTTCTGAATGGTTTAGAGATTAATACGCAAATCCAAGTGGAAATGCGGAATCTTAAGTCGTTAAGGGAAGCAAAAATGCATGCCATTGATTATGAGGGTCATATTCAGAGATGTTGGGAAAACTTTTGGAGTTTTCCCCGCTCAGTACAAGTGCATCCTAGCTTCCAACCATTTCTACAAGAAGACAGCTCACTTGTTGATACCAAGGCAACCGATGAGGGGAACCTTGGTGGCCAAAATCTCAAAGCAATAAATGGCCATCCTATGAGTAGTAATGACATGCCTTCTCAGTGAAAAGGTTCCAAGCCATGTAACTCCCATTAGGGCTTACAACACTTCCACGAGAGGTAGTTGTGATAGCAACATGGATAGAACCAATGGGCCTATGAGTGCTGATAAGCATTCTGTGTGTGGTTCTAATTTTGTTGCTAGTAAGGCTCTTGAGAGACCTTTGGTGTCAGAATCATGCTTCCGGGTGGATGTTGTTCCCTTCAGTGAAAGCATGGTTCTTATGGAAGAAAATTTGCAGTATGGACGTAAACAAGTAAAAACATCTTTTGTAAAGAGGATGCAAAATGTTAAAAGTCCACTTGTGCTTCACAAAGGTCACAAGGATGTGAGGCTATTTGGCCATAGGGATAAGTTTGCATTGAGTTCGTTAGACCAGTGTAGCAAATCGAGGGAATGCAAGAATATTAAGGGAAATGTGAGATGGGTTTGGAGACCCAAAATCTTCAAAAGTATGGTAGGAGTGTCAGATGAGAGGCCAAGGATCCCATCTAGATATATTTTGTCAAACCCCCAAGAGGATAAGACTGGATATACATCTGACAATATACACTGCCTTGGGATACACCCATGTGATGTGCCTAGGCTTGAAGCTCTACCTAGTTTAGGTCGCAGCACTGATTTATGTGAAAACCCAAATAGGGGAGGTTCGGGTGAGTACAAAGCTATGATTTTTTTCTCCCAAAGGAGCCACTTAGTCACTTGAACGACCAATTTATTCGGATTACAATAAATGTGGGACATGCGAGCCCATTGAGGCCGTTCATTCAGCTCATAGTGCCCAAGAAGGGATCGGCCTTATTGATGAGTTATTTGTGGAAAGGCTTGGACTTGTAGCTCTACAAAAAAAAAAAAACCTAAGATCAAAAAATACAAGATCAAGCTTTTAGCTAATTTGCATGAGTAGCATGGGGTTAGTCGACCTATGATATGCTATCCTTGGCACCCTGGGTAGTCTGATAGGGTGTGATGTACATGCCAAGGATATTAGTATTACGTGGACTAAAATGACCTATCTAGTTTTAAGCTAGGAAGGCTAGCTGCTTTGGATATTACGTCCAGTTTTCATTAGGCCAAGAGGGCCAGTTGTCTGTTAGTACAGGTGCGGTTAATGGTTTCTTGTTAAAGTTTTGTACTAGACAGGGTCAAAGAAGAGCTTGGAAGAAGCCTTTTGTTGCGCTGAAGCTTCTCGTGGCCCTATCCAGGTGATATCTCTCTTTTATGAGTACCGTGTTTTTATGCTATATGTGTTTGTGTACTTGTTGGGGGATTTTTCTTTTCTTGTTGGGGATCGGCAACCAAGGCATGGAGTCCTAGGTTTAGGTTTAGTATGTTTGAGGGAGGTCTGAGTAGTTGTTGCCTCCTGTAAAGACATTGCCCAGCACCAAAAGACCCGTTTTAGAAGGGAGTTCTAGTGACCCTGTTCTGCTAGCCTGCTAGGCAGCCGTTCTAGGAGTTCTTGATAGTTGTGAGGCAGTTAGAGAAGCCTGCCAGAAGGAAAATAATGATGATAAGGAAAGAGAAACCCTGAATATCTTAAAGGAAAATAAATATATACAAAGGTGTGTAAAAAGGGGTTCTAACCCCCTATAAAAATAGAAAAGAAAAGAAATGAAAATTTATAAGGAGTTGATCATCGCCTAGCGAAGGCCTAGTAGGTTCCTAGGGATGAGTCAGACCCGGGCTAATGCCTTGTCTTCCTAGGGGTGGCATCTTGCTAGAAAAGAAGAAATTAAGGAAGGTTGGAGCAAAAATAAAAGTGAGCGTAAAAAAATGATTAAGTGTCGCCTTGCGAGGGCTTGTAGGTTCTTGGGTACCGAGACAGGACCTGAGGCCAATGCCCTGTTCTCCTTGGGTCACTACGCTCAGCTCCCTCCTTTTTACATGCCCGAGTATGAAAATAAAACCCTAAAAGAAGAAATGTGCTGAAAGAAAATACTTCCTGATCAGGCTATAGGAGTCCTCGCCTAGTAAGAGCTCCTGGTTGTGCTGTCCTTAGTTAGGTAGGTAGTTCAGACCACCACTTAGGGCAACCTCTTTGATAGTTCTTTTTAGTTTGGCCATGTTGGAGCAGTCGGTTAGTGACTAGCTTCGGACCTTCTATCGGATTATGCCAGGCCTACTCCTTGTGGATGTCATGCCTTGGTTTTGTCAGGGGGTAGGGTGAGCATTGTGCTGTGTTTTAGTATATGTCTATTTTGTATAAGCTTGATGCTTCCTTTGGTTGTTTTGTGCAAATCTGTTGTGGGATTCGACGGGCTGAGTCGCCCTATCCCGTGGTCACCAATGAGAGTGAATTTTTGAGCTCTGGATGTGCCTAAAATTTACCAAAAATCTCGAACTTTAGGGGGAAAATATTCAACATCGAAGGCGGCGGCTCCAGCTAGGACGATTTTAAGCACCAAGTGAAATACCACTCTTAAAAGGCGCCCGAGCGACACTCGTTGATTTTTGATAATTTTTTAGACTGTCATGCGGGTTGTCAGGAGATGCCAGACAATGCAGGATGTCAAGCCAGATGCCTAGAATTTTTCAGAGCTCGATTTGGAGCCCGGACGGGGAAATGGCCACAAAATGGTCAAGATATGATAAGGTGGACACTTGGGAGGCCAAAATTGGGCATGCCTTTTGAGTTTGGACCCCCCCTTCAAAATTTTAAGCATATAAGATGAAAAAACGTGGAGAGAGAAGATGAAGAAGGAGAAGATGGAGGCAGCAACATCACGCCCGAATTTTGCGCCCTCTCTCCTCTCTCTCATGATTGGGGGGTTGCATATAACCCATGGAACAGATCTTGAGCCTTGATTCCCCCCTGTGGGCCGGTCTTATCGCCTGTCTTCGCCCATGAAATGGCTGTGGGAATGAAGAGATGAAAATCTAGTCTTTCTCTCTCCTCCCTCTCTCTCCCTTAAGGGGCTGTTCTTGTGTGCAAGAGGAAAATGAAGAATGGTGGAGGAAAGCTTATCCGCATGAGACCGGATTGCTTTCGGATCAATGAACACATGAAGATTCCTGATTTTGAAGGTGTTGAATATTGAATGAGGGCTGATCCGTAGTCCCGTACCAAAACCGAGATCCCGAGACACAAAGCCTAAGCGATAATTCAATTTTTATGAAGAAAAAATGAGTTTTTATGCTATTTGGTTGATGAAATATTGTTCCCATGGGCTGAATATGCATTATGATGTTGTTTGCTATGAGTTTTATCAGTTTATGCTCTGAAAATCAGAAAATCATAAGTGATATGGCTGAAATTAGTGGTATAAAACCCATAAAACACGCGTTTAAGGGGTAAAATGGGATTTTTTGCAAAATAAAGGGAAATATGAGGTTTAATATCAATAAAGCCTGAAATTTTTCTGTCAAGGAACCTAAGGGCCACAACCCACAATCAATCTTAATTTTTAGTCATTTTTTATTGAAGAAAATAAAGAAAAAATACCAAAAAATGGTGAAAAATATGGGAGAAAATTAGGAAACGATAAAAAGAAAATTCCAAAAAATTACATAAGTGTTTGCGCAATGTATAATGAAGGTAGAGCATGAGGTTGGCCTCGGTTTACCCTCGTTTCTATGTTTCTGTCCGTATTTATCGCTTTCTTTATAAAGAAATACACATAAAACGACCCTTTCACCTATTAACGATTGCAAAACATTAAACGATAGGGTGAGAGGGGAGTTTGAGCGTCGAAGTATAATCCTAAATCAGATTTATGTGTTGCATCATGCCTATAGGAGGTGGTTTTAAAATAAAGGGAAAGGCAGCATGAGCGTAAGGCTCGGTGTCTCTCCTCGTTTCAATACATAAACGTTAGCATGGAAATCATGGAAAGATTGGTTTCGCCTGATGCACAATGCTGATTTTCTTTTGTTTGTGCACTAAACCATTCACATTATGCACTATGCATGGTTCATGGTATCAAAGGAAAATCTCTTGGACTGCATAGCAATTGTTTTCTTAGGACTTTGACCCACGATTGAGAGTGTGAGGTTATCCCTTGCCATAGGATAGAGGGTCGGGGTCCTAAGGGGAAAGTGTAGTGAGGAAGCATGGTATATCTCCTAGAAATACGAAAGATATAAAAGAGAGGAGTTTGTGTTCGTATGTGTTATATGTTTAGCTGCGCATCAAAGGACCAATCCCTGCGATGTAGGAGAGCTGCAGTGGGGCCGCGGTGTTTCTGCCATGAGGTTGCCTCCATATGTGTGTGATCGTGGCATTGCCAATGTGTAAGGGTTCTCCCTCCGAGGAGTTTTAGGGAAACATTGGACTATAAACTATAAACACATGAATTAAGCTTTAGGACAGTTTGTCCTTTAGCATTAGATTGACGCTCCTGGTCCACGAGGCCGTGAGGGTGTTTGCGTGTCATGAGCATGAGGTCTGCTTAGTGCCATAGCCAGTGCCGGCCCATTTCAGGTCCCATCATACCCCTTGAGGTTTAGGTAGACTTGCAAAGTGGTGGTAGAGAGAAATGGATAATTGCAACACGTAAAGAAGCTATCATTCATATATTCTAGAATTGATAAACAAAACAAGGGGAGAAAAGTGGTGTGCATTATTAGCCGAAGCCATGGCGCAGCTGTCTATGGTATTCAGATCAAAGAAAAGGGGTTGCATTCTTGTGGGATAGGATTTTGCCTAAGTAGGATCCTAAGTAGCCTAAGGTAATTACATGTAGTAATGAATACGGGGTCAAGGCACGAGGAGAATTCATTGACAAAATAGACTATAGAGTCACCTAGATTTTTGAGGGTGAAGCAAAGGGCCTCCTTCGACGTGGTACAATTTGCATTGTAGATTATGGGAAAGTCGTACTAGCCTTGGGTATTGGGGTCAAAATCCACTCCCATTGTGCAGGGGTATGGCATGAATATTGGGTTGTTGTGCTTGAATGGGAGGGTGTTGCAAAACGCCACCCAACTGTCCATATTTATGTCACAGAGGCGCCTTCTCCATGTAGGCTGGCACTTGTAGCCCGTCATTGATCTTGGGACCTCAAAAAAATTTTCCTGCCAGAATTCTGCATCCTCTATGCCCTAGAGGGTGGCATTCTGCTAACTCTCCGCCATCCATTTTTCCTCGAGCTTGCTGTCGATCTTGATCACCTCTTCCACCATTGACTAGTAAAACCCCACGCAAGTTAGCAGGGAACTAGAAGTTCAAGTCAAAGGGTTTCTAGAGGTCTCATGGTGTTCCAAGATCACCAAATTGGCATGGAAGCTTGCTAGGACAGTATCCTGGCTCAGTGGAATAGGCGCGGGTGGTAGTTGTATGGGTTTGGGGGCCTTCAGCCTTCTCCTTACATCCTCCACCATCTGCTTCCTTTTTTCCTTGAGTGCAGCTCTTCTTTCTTTGGAAGTGTCCACATGCTACTAGTCGTTTGGCTGTGGTGGGGAGGGAGGTTGTGGGACTAATTCCTCTTCATGAGGCCCCATCTCAAAGTTCAATCTAGCCTCTTCCTCGTGTTGGGCTTCTTGCTATGTCCCTTCGGCAAACCCTAATGCATCCACCTCTTGTGGGGCCAGGCATGCTTGCAATAGATACTTTCTTTGTTCTTTGGGGGTTAGGCAGACTCCCACTAGTGGTGCCGGCATCTGTAGTCTTGCCTTCAGGGCCCTATGTGCAATCCCAAGCTTCTTCTTAATCATCTCAAAGGCCTCCCCTTCCTCTGACTGAGTGACATTGAGTAGCATATTAAGGAAGGCACATTGCTGGGCCTCGAAACTCATATGGACAACCATTGCTCTGCTTTCCACCAATGTTTTGTCTTTGTCCACCCGAGCTGGACAGTGTGCCAAGGTTTTAACTCTTTTTTCATTCTGGTTGGCCCATTTTTGTGCTCTCCTTTTCATGTCTTTGAGGCTTTCCCTCTGCCTCTGAGCTAGCACTATCAGCCTTCCTTCTTGATTTTCCATTTCTCCCCTTGGATTTTGCTGCTCTTCTTGTGTCGAGGCAACCTCTTGGGTTAATATTTCCACCTCTGTTTCATACCTGCAAGCTCTTTCCTCCCTCAGCTCCTTCAGTTCTTCTATGGCTTTAGTGATTTTCTCCATTTTAGCTTGCAGATCTTCATAGAGCCCCACAACCTCTTCATTGTGCCGCTGTAGGCATTGTATGGCCTTGGTTTCTTCGTCCAATTGCACTTGCCATTAACTTCCCTTTGGCCATGGCTATTTGGCATGTTTTCTCCAACTCAGATGCAACCATGGCCTCATTTTTTACTTCTAGCTTGCTACTGCGATTTTTTTTCTCCTCCTTGGCTTTCTCTAGTTGAGAGAGAAGCTCCTTGACATATTCATCGTATTCTCTAGGTGGCCTCTCTATTGTAGGAACAGAGGTTGTGGAGGCTGCCACCTTTTGCCTCTCTGGGTCTTGCCTTGACTCAGTGTCTAGTGTAGCTGGCCTTTTGGTTCCTACCAGAGGGGTTCCTTCTCTTGCTCCTTGGCTCATTTCTTTAGGTTGTTGGCCTTTTGGTTCCTACCAGAGGGGTTCCTTCTCTTGCTCCTTGGCTCATTAGGTTGCTGGTGTCCACTTGGGTCGTAGAACTGGTTGTGGACATGGTGGTGGTGGCGGCGGGCGCCAGAGGAGTGAGAGTGAGGGTGATTGGGGCCTTGTCATTGCCTTCTCGCACCGCAGGTGGCACAAACTTTGGCATGTGGGCGCTTGAGCTCGACCCTTCATCTTTAAGCGGGCTCACGGGTTTTGGCAGCTTGTCCTGCCTGGATTGCTACTCAATGGACCTGCGCATTGCTTGTCTTCCTCCTCCTTTCTTCTCAACTCCCCCTCCTCTTCTTGCTTTCTCCTTCTTTCCTCCTTGGCCTTTTTGGACTCCCTGTGAGCCTTTTGCAAGTCCGCTTTCTCTTTTTTCCTCCTCTTCTCTTTCTGCTTTTCTTGTGCAATTTTCTTCTTCATCTTCTTAGCCTTTCCATGGCTTCTGCTCCTCTTGTTCTGTGTTTTCTTCTTCCTCACTCAGCGTCTTTTCATTGGATTTTTCCTCCTGTTCTTGGTGAGGTGGTGACCCCATCAAATCCAATGGGTGAGGCCTTTGAGGATGAAGCTTTCCTTTTATCCTTGGTGGCAGGGGATTCTCCTCCCATGGGTTGTCCTCCCATTGCCAAAGCCTTGCTGAGGTCTCAATCGTTCACCTCATCTAGCAACCATGCTGCAATGCTCTCTAATAGGAAGACATTAATGTGGCTCATGATGGTGTTGTACCTCTGACTAGAAAACAATGCATGCACCATCTTGGCTTGGGTTGAATCTCAGGATC
Source organism: Lygodium microphyllum (assembly GCF_053477565.2). Taxonomy (NCBI): domain Eukaryota; kingdom Viridiplantae; phylum Streptophyta; class Polypodiopsida; order Schizaeales; family Lygodiaceae; genus Lygodium; species Lygodium microphyllum. The sequence continues at coordinate 111,879,647 of NC_141139.1, forward strand.
CGAAATATCCGCCAAGCTGATGCCGTCGTTGGTGTGGACCTCACCTTGCCCATTCCTAGCAAGGCATATACATCTCTCTTTGACTTCCTCTCTACTTTGTTTTCCAAGCTCAATGCTTTTTCCACCAGCTTTGGGGTCAATTGCTGTGGTTCCTATGGAAAGTTTGCAAAAACTCTGCATAGTGAATGTAGTCTAGCCCCTGGCCTACTATTTCCATGTATTTCTACAGATTGCATTGCTCAATGATTTGTCTCCAACCAAGCCTTTCTTCGATGGCCATGTCTTCTAGGTTGAAGATATGCCAGTGGAACTTAAACTAGTTGAAGACTCATGTTTCCACCAAAAGACTATATTTTGCCTATTTTTCTTCTGAAAAAGGCAATTTGCCAGCCTTTTCTTGGCCTGGCATGATGGGTGCATGTCATGAAACCATATTCGCCATTAGTGTTATTCATAATAGTCACAAGCAAAAGGAAACAACTACATATTTTCTGAACTGAATTGCTTGAGTGCAGAAGTTGACTTTTCTTCCAATTAGTCTATTGATTTCAAATTTTATTGACCTTTTCTGCACACACAAGTTGTTTTGTCCTACCATTGAGGTTTCCAACGTGTGCCTTTCCTTTATTGTTTTCCTTATGTGTTTGGTTTGATTTACCTTACCCTTACCTTACCCCCTCCCCCTTGGAATTGAGAAGAATCCTTTCTAGGATTGAAGGCTAGAGTGTAGAGGGCGTTTCGCGCATGGGTATAGTGCTTTGCTTTGGCATGAGCCAAGCATAGAAGTTTGGATTATATTCCATGTGAGCACACCGGTCCATGTCAAACAGTTGGATGTCAGATGATCTAAGTAAGGACATCAAGCAAGAAGTCGCTGGAGTCCATGCGCCTAGCAATGTGCAATTCCTCCTCTCGGTGAGGATGCGATCTAAGTAGGGGTGTCCTTGAATGACTGTTAATACTCTATAAGAGGTTGGAGCAACATAATTTGGATCGGACTCTGATGTTTTGATTGCGCATCATTTCTCGGCCTTTGACATGACCTGACATCCCTCAAGCTCCCATTAGAGGTGAAGAGTGTACCATTTTTTCAAGAAAGGGGAGTTGTTGGCTACAAGGTGTTTCAAGTCTTCTATCTCTTGATCATTGGGATAAGTTGTGCACTTGTCATATGAGGTGATGAGGCATTGTTGCTGCACTTGTTCATGGGAAACCTCGGTGGCAATCAGCTCCGCAGCTACCTCGGAAGCCTTGATAAACACAAATTCCTATTCTTCCCACCAAGAATAAGGGAGTGTCAGTACTTCCATCACTATAGGTTCATCCAAGAGTCCCAAGTCTAAGCGGTCATAGCTTTTAGCAAGCGACATGAAAGTCACGTCCAAGTGTCTAAGGCAAGCAACCAAGTCACCCCCCGTATTTTTAGCTAAGTGTGTAGCCAAGGTTGGAATTGATCACCGCTCATAAGAGAGTCTAAGGCCAGTAGTAGCTCATTAAAGGTTGACAGAACTAGAGAGTTCGGCAGTTAATGGTCACAGCTTGGTTTGCTCCTTAGGTTGTAGCTTCAATGGATTTGGTTGTAGTTGTGGTTGTCATGCTACTAGATGCTTTTGAGGTTGAGGGGCACCATTAGCACTAGATTTGGGCAGTTTGTTAGTAGTAGGCTATGGTTTTGGGCAATAGATTGGTTTAGGCCCTACTGATCTAGGCTTTGGAGGTTCTATGGACTTGGTAGCTTGATTCTCTTGTGGCTCGAGTGTCTTTGGCTCAATGTTTCGTGTGGCCAAGATCGAGGGTGGTGTTTGAGTAGGATCTTTGGTTGTTTTGGCTATAGGTAGCCAAATCCAGGTGTTACCCTCATAGTAGCCTTGCACTTGCAATAAGGTCTTGGGGACCCATCGCGGCTTGACCATAAGTCAATGTTTATAGTTTTGTCTTGGCCTCCTAGGTTTTGAGTGTGGGTCCTAAGCTTTGCAAGGGTGTGGGTGCCTGCTTCTAGGTGGTAGTCCTTGATGTTTAGGTACCCATTTGAACTGGGTTTCATGGACTTTAGTGTTGGGTTTAGAGGGTTGTTGGCATTAAGGTTTGACGGGTTGTGATGAGTCACGACCCCCCTCCTTAGACTTGGTAGTGGGGTTCTCTACCGGTGGCTTTACACGGACTTGGAAGGAGTCACGCTACCCTTGTTGAAAGTTGTAACTATACTACGGACGTTGCCCATGGCTAGGTGGATATGTTGCGACTCGTAGTCAACATTAAAATGAGCTTGCTTCTTAAAGGTTTGTCCTAACATCGACTCCGTGCCTACATCTTTAGTGTTGGATAGGACATAGAAAATTATCAGCATGCTTTCAATCTCGATAGAAATTACGACCTTGCACTTTCCCAAGAGTGTGTATGATCGGTCCCCATATGGGATGAGCTTAGCATTAGTGGGCTATAACTGCAGTTTGCCAATTTGGGTCAATGATCATGAGTCAAGACATTAAAGTCAGCTCCCTCATTGATTAATGCATTGATGGTGCATGTGTGCTTGGCAGTGATTGTTATGCTTAGATAAGTTGGTTCTACAACTTCCTCATCCTCATCATTCATTTTAGTGATAGTGGCTACTCATATTTTGACAAGGGATGCTAGCATTGGTGGCTCATGCAGTGGGTGTGTGGGAGGGAAGTAATTCTCTATGCAGCTTCCATTGAAGAAGCCTATGCCCTCACCTTCTAGGGTTTTGAGTTCTACATTGCCAGCTTGGTTGATGGTTTGAACTCTGAAAGGACCTATCCCCCGAAACTTCATTTTCTATTTATGTCCCTTGACTAAGTACAACAGTACTAAGTCGCCTTGTTCAAAGTTTCGCTGCTTGACATGGTTGTCAAACAAGCTTTTGCATCTTGCCTTCTCGCATATTAGCACATGAGTGGCTAGAAGTCGAGTTTTTAATAAGCGTTTGAACTCAACTAGGTGTTCTTTCCATGCCTCCTTCCCATCCTATCTCTCTTGAAAAACTATCCTGAGGCTAAGAACAAAGAACTCTAAGGGTAGAATTGCCTCAGTTCCATACATATTTGACCCACAACCGTTTTATAAGCTATGTGGTAGGCCCACAAGGCGGCCATCAACTTGTTATCCCATTCATTATGTAAAGTAGAGACTACCTTGGTTAGGACATTCACCAAGATTTTATTTATGGATTCACATTGGCCGTTTGCTTGAGGGTAATAAGGTGAAGATTTCTAATGGATGATTAAGAAGGTGGATAAGAGATGAGCGATCACTTCGTTGATGAAGTGTGTGCCTTGGTCACTAACAAGTTTGATGGGGCAATCGAATAGAGAGATCACTTGTTCCCATAAGAACTTGGCAATGGTCTGAGTGTCATTTCTTCTCATAGCGTTTGTTTCTGCCCATTTTGTTAGGTAATTGGTGGTGACAATGATGTATTTAGTTTGTGAATATTGTGCGATGGGACTAATGGGTTAGATGAAGTCAATTTTCCATTTCTCAAAGGGTTGTCGTGCAATGATTGGGGTTAGCTCCATGTGACCCTTACAAATAGGGACCTTAGTCCATTGGCACTCATCACAATGCCTTATGAATCGTGTTGCATCTCAAAAAAGAGTTGGCCACCACAGTTGGGACTGTAGTACCCTGCGAGCTATCATGTCTCCATTGAAATGTCCTCTTGTGATTCCACCGTGTGTTTGTGAGGATGTCATGCATTTCATGTTCACACACACATCTGCGTAACAACATGTCTTGCCCCAACCTGTAGAGTTGGCTTGCTATTAGCTGATAGGGTTGGATCTTGAGGATGAGCCACCTAAGTCGGGCCTTTTCTATTGGTCATTCAGGTAGTCCATACTCAAGCACTTGGACTATGTCATCTACCCAATACGGTGTCATGTCGGTCCTAAACGAATCTTTTTCACTGGGCAAGCGGAATAGATGTGTGTCGGACAGTTCATCCACAATGTCTTGTCCAACAGCTTCTCCCGTGGGGATGCGAGACATATGGTCAGCCATGTAGTGTTGCCTCCCTTTACATACCACCACAGACAAGTCAAATTCTAAAAGCAGAAGTAGCCATCAAGCGATGTGTCTTGCAGCATTGGGTTTATTAACAAGATATAACAAGGCTTGGTGGTTAGTAAAGAAGGTAAATGGCATACCCAAAAGATAATGCCGAGATTTCTTTACAGCAAATACCATGGCCCTCTCTCTCTCTCTCTCTCTCTCTGTTGTTGAGTAATTCATTTCAATCTTAGTGAGTTGTCTGCTAGCAAAGCTCACCGGGTATTCTAGGTTGTGTTCAACAAGTTGGCACAACACAACTCCTACGACAAATTTCAAAGCGTCAATGTGCACATGGAATGTGAGTGTCCAATCTGGGGTTCACAGAATTGGTGCCATGGTCAGAGCCTTTTTTAGTTCCTCATATGCACGTTGGCATTCCTCGGTCCACTCGAATATGATCAACAATTTGTATAGAGGTCTAGAAATCAATGCATAGTTCAACATGAATCATTGATAATATCCTGTATGGCCAAAGAAGCACTGAACGCCCTTGTAATAAGTTGGGGGTGGAAGATCGACAATGACCACGTGTCCTAGGTTGCATCCATGCTTCACCCAAAACTAGTACTTCAAGGGGCTCAATGAGAGACGATATAGTCGACACCATTCAAAGATTGCTCACAGTCTGTCTAAGTGTTCTCTCTAAGTAGAGTGAACACACAAGTCATCCACGAAGACCTCTAACTCCTTCCTAAGCATGTCTTTGAATGTCATGCACATCAGTCGTTGGAAGGTGGTTGGCGTGCAAGTCAACCCAAAAGGCATGACTATGTAGGCAAAGATGCCCCATTCAGTAGCAAATGCGGTCTTATGCCTATCATTAGGATGCACTTGCACCTGATTGAATCCAGAGAAGCCATCCAAAAAACTGTGGGCTTCTTTGCCAGCCACTCTCTCCATCATGTGCTCGGTGTATGGCAATGGGCAATTATCTCTCTTCGTAGTTGCGTTTACCTTCTTGTAATTGACACACACTCTATCTTTCCATTCTTCTTTAATACTATGACTATGGGCGAAACCCAGTTTGTGTGCTCAATTTTGTAGATGAATCATGCTCTCATTAGCTTGTCAATTTATTCCTTGATGGTGTGGGTGTGCTTTGGATTCATGGGATACGATCGCTTCTTTGACTGGCATTGCGTCAGGTGTCATGGGTATGTTGTGAGTCACTATACTTGGGTCTACCCCTTTCAGCTCTTCTAGGGACCAAGCAAAGAAGTCAATATACACTAGCAAGAGAGCAATGAGACATGCTTTATCTTCCTTAGTCAAGTCATTGGCTATAAAGATGGGTCGTGGTGTCTCCCCTTCCCTGGCTAAATTGACCTCTTCAACCTTGGCGGGTGCTTCGATTGGTTCACTTGCTTGCCCTTGTCGTTTGGCTCCTAGCAAGATCACCACCCTATATTCTAACAGTTGTATTTTGTTTTCTTTGCAGCACTCCATTACAAACCATGACCCCATCAGCCTAGAGACTCGATATACAGAGAGACACAATCTCACAGGATTGATCGATAGATTGTATACACGTGGCGGCTTAGTAAGTCACTCATCTTTCTTGTCCATAGTTAATATTTTTATTAAAATGCATTATGTATGGTGAATTGATGTGTCAATTTTTTTGTAGACTCCATTTGATACTCCTTTGCGTCAAGAAGAGCTTTTGGATAGCGAGGATCTATAGCTTGTGCTTGGATTCATGGAGCGCACATCCGAGTCTTCCTTTTTGGTCCTGTGATTTATGCATGCATTTTCTATGGATGAGGCAACAACCATTGGATTCGAGGGGTCCTCACTGCAATCATTAGGGAAGCCTTGGGGCAAGGGCAAGAAGAAGGAGGAGAAGGGGTGGATGAAACACCAAGTAGGTCGCCATCTCACTAAGAACAAGAGGACAGTCCAACGAAAGGGCACTGAGTGAGAAAGAAGAAGACATGGAACAACAAGACCAAACTAGCCAGGGACAAACTAGGAAGACAAAGAAGAAAATTGCACAAGGACAACAGGAAGAGGAGAGGAGGAAATAAGAAAAGGTAGATTTGCAAAAGGCTCATAGAGAGTCCAAAAAGACAAAGGAGGAAAGAAAGAGAAAGTAGGAAGAGGAGGAGGAGTTGAGAAAAAAGGAGGAGGAAGACATAGCCCTTGCCACGTGCAAGTCCATTGAGCAGCAGTCAAGGCATGATGAGCCAGAACCCACGAGCCCAATTGGAAATGAAGGGCCAAGCTCAAGCGCCCAAGTGCCAGAATTTATGCCACCTACGGTGCAAGAAGGCAAGGGCAAAGCCCCAATCACCCCCATTCCCACTCTTGTAACACCCGCCATCACCACCACCATCTCCACTCCCAGTTCTACGACCTAGGTGGATTCCATCAACCTAATGGCTTGGGTCCAATACTTTTTGAATAAAGAAATGGGCCAAGGAGAAGGAGAAGGAACCCCCCTTGTAGGAACCAAAAGGCCACCGATTGCGGTAGGCACCGAGTTGATGCGAGACCCTAAGAGGCAAAAGGTGGCAGACTCTACAACCTCCATCCTCGCAATAGAGAGGCCTCCCAGAGAATACGACAAGTACATCAAGGAGCTCCTCTCTCAATTAGAGACATCCAAGAAGGAGAAGAGAACCATAGTAGTAGAGCTCAAAGCAAAAAAGGAGGCATCCCAGTTGGAGAGAATATGTGTGGAAATGTGCGGGATCTAGGACATGGCAGTGAGCTATGGTGGATGGAAGAAGAAGAATGGACTCATGATGACAGAGACACTGAAATTTACTGTTACACAAGTGAATTAGGTTCCAATATGGAAGCTTGGACTCATAAACACAATCTTGTGTAGGACTCACAAAGTCAAGACACTTAACTGAAAGTACAAAGCATCATGACATTGTATTCATTCTATATCAAAACTGGTAGTCAAGTATGTTGAGAGTGGAAAAAGACTAAATTTTTGACTGATTTTTGATGTTTTTGAGGTCTGAATGATTGATTTTTGATGGATTTAGAGTGATGTATGGTTGTTAGTGGAAGTGTTTGAGAGTGTTTTGGATGATATTGATTCTATTTTGGAAGTTCATGATGATTTTCAATAGAGATATGAAGCTCTTTGATGTTTTGATAGGTTCTGTTAAGGTTCCGATTGGTTCTGTATACCTTCTGTATAGCTTTTGTTTTGTTCTGATTGTCTTCTGTATGAAGCATGGATTGATGATTGATGAAGATTGAGATATTTTGAAAGCCTATTGAATAGTTTTTGATAGTTTGGAATGGTTTGAGTATGAGTTATGAGGTTTTGATGACCTTCTGTAACCCTCTATAGACCTGTCTCTACTCTGTTTCTACTCTGTCTCTACTCTGTAACTGTACTAAAGCTGCTTTGGTACTGTAGTGTACTATTATGTAGACCTTTTGTAAGTGTTCTGTATAATGTATGTGTGACTTTGGGAAATTTTTCTAACTTTTTGAAAGGATGAATCTACGTTTAAAAGAGCTAAAACAAATGGAAGAAGCAATTGCTGAAGACTGAAGAGAAGACTAAGTGACAGTGATAGTAGTGAGCTGTGAAAAGACACTGTAGTGGCTCTGGTGACTCTTCATATTAGACATATCTCTTGGGAGGTGCATCCACGACCTAAAAAGGATTATTGAGAGTTATTATGAGAGTATTGTAGTGAGGAGATGTTGTACTATTGATAGAGAGAGAGAGAGAGAGAGAGAGAGAGAGAGAGAGAGTGTGTGTGTGTGTGTGATAGCCAATTCTATCAAAACAGTGTACCTGTATATGAGAGTGAGAGAGAAAACTATGAAAACATTGAAGATGAATACTATGTGATTGTTTTCCATTCAAAAGATGGTGTATTATTTTGTGTTCTTTGTTCTATTTATGGATTATATGAAGATGTTGAAGATTATGGTTGATTCTATCAAATTCGTGGGAGATATCTACTATGATGATGCATGAAGATTTGATGTTTCCTTTGTTTTGATGATCAAAAGAATGAAAGAAAAGCTTGTTGATGTTACAAGATAGATTTTCTTGTAGTAGAATCCCCTTTTCCTTGGTGTTCCTCTTGGGGCTCCATGTTTTTGGTGCGCAGTCGGGGAAAACTTGCCATCAACAAGAATCAGAAGAGGCTGAAAATGAAGGAAATGGCATTGTCAAGAAGAGGAAAATTAAATGGATGTCTACAAAGTTCCTTCTTCCACTGAAGAGTTGGAAATTCTCATTATCAAAGCCACTTTCCACAAGAAGTTCACCCCACAATGGCGGAAACATATCACCATCATGATGCATGCTCCATGTAGTGGAAAGTTTCCTCTTCCTGTTGAAGCAGCAAAAACTTGCATCTTGGTGGCAAACTGTTTGGGAACAAATTGAAGAGCAGAAACAGAGAGAATGACCATTCATGGAAGATTTGGCATTCATTGAGAAGTTTCCAGACATCATCAAGTGGGAGATTGTGAAGAAGCTTCAGGAGTCGTGGTCTGTGGAGGTTCACGAAAACAAGAAGGAAAAGAGTTGGAATTTGTTTGTGGATGCTCAACAGTAAGATACGTGGGATGCTTGGTGCATTGAAAATCTTTTGTTTGTCCAATTAGCAACACACTGGAAGTTGGTAGACAGAGTGTTTTTCACAACATACATTGTTGAAACCCTCAAAATCTGGCATTATTATAATGACACAACAACGATCCTAAGAAGAATGAGTTTTGATACTTTCAGAATGGAATATCTCCCCCTCTGTAGTGGTTTGAAATCCAAATTCAGAGATGTTGAAAAGAAGGAAGTAGAGGAGATGTTGGCCAGAGAATCTTGAGAGACTGAAGCACCCTCTGATACTATCCTGTTGAGTACAGACCAACTGGTTGGAGCCAACCCCCTGATGAATGACGCAACAAAGAGGCAAGCATTAGAACGATCCAGAGGTACGTGAGAAGAGAGAAGGCAAAAATCAAAGCTGAGAACGAGCTTGCAGCAAAGCCTCCTTTGATGCCCTAAAAGCACTCTTTACAGAAGTCCCCATGGCGACTCAAGGTCCCCTTCCTAGTTAGATTTGTCCTGGAAATATTGATGACAGGCCAGCAAATGTAGTCCCATTGCCAGTTTTTAAGGGAGAGTACAATGAAGACCCTGATCTTCATGTAGCAGAATTCATAGTAGCATGTGTGGCTAACAATGCTAGAATCCCTGAGCATTGGTTATAGCGATATTCCCTGCCACTTTCAAAGGTGCGGCATTTCAGTGGTATGAGAGACAAGCAGCAGGAACTTTTGGCACATGGGAGTTGGCTTTCCTCACTAAATTCAAGCGTGAAGGTTTTGAAGAGCGGATGTAAGAGGAGTTCATGAACCTAAGTCAGTCCTCCGGAGAAAGAGTAGAAGCTTATGTCTCATGAATGGAATCCATCCTAAAGAGATGGACTAACCATCATTTAGACGAAGGTATCCAGAAAGGAGTGTTCCTTAGAGGCCTACAACCAGAAGTTCGCAAGTTTGTGGAATTGAGAAGACCAGTCAATCTACAAGCTGCGGTGGAAGGTACAAGATTGTATGACAAAGTTGAAGCAAGGCTGTCAATGACTCCAGGAAGAGGAGTCTTACCTTCTTCCATGCCAAGAATGGTATACCCACCAAATGCAATCCCAGGGATAGTTCCCTACCCCTATCCTCCCCAGATGCAAACAATGCCGCAGTATAATGCACCTAATCCACTGTGGTCACCGCATACGATAGTGCCTCAAATGATGGTTCAACCACAATAACAGTGGCCTCAAACAGTTCCTTCTTCCCAAAACCCTACCACAAGTACTTCAGGAGGTGAAAATTTGAAGGACTACTTATCCAACTCAGTTGCAAGTATCAAGAAAGAGCTTCTGGATGTGATTACAGAGCAACTATAGACCCTGAAGGTGAATACTGCCAATATATCCACTCCTGTGGGAATTGGAAGAGATGTGATACACTCTAATACATGATGTGAAAAGTGTCATCAAGAGGGACATTTAGCCACTGAATGTACCGAAAACCAACCATTCCTGGAGCCTTCTGTTCCTACTGTTTGCGGAAGAACCATATAGAGGATATTTGCTCTCTGAAAGAGATGCATGAATGAAGACAGAAGGATGAAAATGCAAGATTCAACTTGCTAAAGTCCAAAATGATGACCCAGGATATTGGACCAAAGCCTAGGGAATTCAGTCCTAATTTCGGTCCAAGGAGGTTTCGCTCTCAAAGTTACAGAGGAGACGACAGTCTGGCAGTGGTCAGAGATCAAAGGTGGAGTGTTATAGGTGTGGAGAAAAGGGACATATCTCCCCAAATTGTCCAAACCCTAGACAATCTGTGGACTACAAGCCCTTAAGCAGCCGATGCAAAGGAGAAGGCCACAGTGCAAAGGACTGTCCAAGCCCAGCCCCTGCAAAGGCCAATGGCATTGATAACCAACAGAAGGTACAAGAGCCTACCTCCAATTTGGTAGAGTTGGAAGTTGCCGCTATCACGCACACCAAGAATAAGAAACCAGTTGTTCAGAATGAAAATAATTCTCCTGCCAAGAATGTGAAGTTCAACCTACCAACAGAGGGGCAGAGCAGTACAGGACAGAACAATGCACTACAAAGTACTGTAGTGCTACAGAGAGTCATAGAGATAGTCCTAGAAATAGGACCACAGGTCCAGGAGATAGATGATACAGAAGCACCTCCAGAAACAGAGGAAATTCCGATGCTGCAATTATTAGAAGAAAAAGGAAAGATGAAAATGGGTATAGCCCCATTCCCTAGCCGACTAGAGAAGCCTGTGGATCCTATCAAAGATTATGACTTGGTCAAAGACCTAGACACTTTTAAACCAAACTTAACATTCCAGCTGTTTGCTGATGGTGTCTCCCAACTACTGAAAGAAATTCAAAAGCATCTTGACAAGAAGACGTGGACTAAGGATTGCTCCTTCAACAACGACTAAGACCAATAAGGCCCCGAAGCCTGTAAAGGAAGTAGATGTGGTTAATGCCTTCCTAGATCCTCGAACCCCAGAGATTAGTGTATGGATAGAAGGATGCTTTATTTCAGATGCATTGATTGATGGAGGCTCATCAGTAAACATAATGACGAATGTGATAATGAAGGACTTAGGGTTGCAAGGAATTCAACCTACACAGTGGCTTATCATATTGGCAGACCAAAGCAGAATTAAACTGTTGGGCATCCTTCCATATGTAAAAACAACCCTTGCAGGAAGAGATTATTGGCTGACATATCTGGTGGTCAAACCAAATTCTTATGGGACCTCATACCCTCTGCTGTTGGGAGGACCTTGGCTTTTTGAAGCAAGAGCCAGGACGGACTGGTTCAAAGGAACCCTAACCCTAGGTAGAGGACCCAACAAAGTGGTGTTAAAGCTGTATGGATCGCGAAAAGGCAATGGATCCACATCCATCAAAGTCATAATTGACTCCTCCAATGAGGTAACAGATGGTACAATAGGAGACGAAGAGGCTGTTAAGCAGATCTTTCCTAAGAAAACAGAGGCACAGTCCCTAATAGTGGGTATTGTAAGCCAACTGCCAAGGGAAGTAAAATCCTTGTCTATGGGAGAATAGCTCCTGCCTCAACTAGAATTAACTTCTAAAATCACCTCTGACAGTGAAATAGAAGCATGGATATATTGTTCTCCCTATTACATGACAGACGTAGAGATAGTACAGAGGTAGAACGATTACAGACCAGAGACAGAGCAGAGGCAATATAGATACAGAGCAAATACAGAGCAGAGACAGTACAGAGACAGAGCGGATACAGGGACACAGCCAGAGCCAGATGCAGAAGCAGAGTCAAAAGTAGTGACAGAAGTAGAAGCAGATGTAGAGGCAGAAGATCTGTTCTTCTCTTACAGAGCCTCTACAGAAGCAGAGACAGAGCCTCAAGAGGAAGAGGATGAAAATGATGAGGAAGAAAATGAAGCAGGTTATGAGATTGCAGATGAAGAATTTTCTCTGATAGCAAATGCTCTTGTTGATGTCTCTACAGAGACCTCAGAGGTTGAAGATCTCCGGGTGCTGGATGGAATGACCATGGTTCCATTTGGGTTGACCAATGGACCACAAAGTATGCAGAATCTGTATAAGCAATGGATTAAAAGCATAAAAATTAAGTTCACTAATGGCCCCTATCGCCTTAACTATTCAGTCTAGAGAAAAGATGATGATGATGCCCCACAGAAGCCAAAGCCCTCTGAGCCACGGCCTCTGGAAGATCCGTGCAATGTGGCATTCCTGGATGCATCCTCTGAAGATGAATCCCTAAGTCCAGAAGAAATCACCACTCAAACAGAAGTAGACAAAGCTCTGATACCCTTCCAGCAACCTCAACAGACGAATGAGTCATTTGTTCAGAAGGAGGACACCGGTTCTAGTGGAACATCAGATGAGGATACTACTCTCTTGAAAGAGTCAGACCTCTATCGAGAAGCAATCCGTGGGACATTTATCCGTGAAGTGGAAGATGAAAGGCAAGTAATATTCTTGGATACTGAGGGTACTGAACGTCACCTGAAAGTGGGTCTCAATCTTCCAGAAGAAGAACTAGTGGTCCTACAAGATCTACTAAAGGAGAACTTAGATGTGTTTTCTTGGTCATAAAAAGACCTAAAGGGGATTAATTGATCCCACAGTATGTCAACATCACATTGACCTAGAGCCTGATGCCAAACTTGTAAGGCAAAGAAAAAGGCGTATGAATCCTAATTATTCTGCTCTGGTGAAGGTTGAATTATTGAAACTTCTTGAAGCAGAGTTCATTTATCCCGTGGCTAACAGTGAATGGATTTCGCCCATTGTGGTAGTACCCAAGAAGAACGGAAAACTTCGAATATGTGTCGACTTTCGGAAGCTCAATTCAAAGACGAAGAAGGATCATTTCCCTATCCCTTTTATAGATCAACTGTTGGACACAGTGGTAGGCCATGAGCTGTATTCCCTCTTGGATGGATTCAACGGATATAACCAAGTCCAAATTGCAAAAGAGGACCAATCTAAAACAACCTTCACCACAGAATGGGGGACCTATGCCTATAGAGTGATGCCATGTGGGCTCTGTAATGCTCCTACCACCTTCCAATGAGTAATGATGGCTACCTTCCAGAATCATCTTCATGATTTCATCGAGGTGTATCTTGATGACTTTTGTGTCTATAGTTTGATCAGTGCTTGAGCACTGGGGACACCTAGAGCAATGTTTTGACAAATGTCGAGAGTATGGGATTTCTCTCAACCCCGAAAAATGTGTCTTTGGCATCTCCTCAGGAGTTCTTTTTGTTGAGATATCGAGCTCCACTCGTGATATGCCAGGGTGACTGTTGTGCATTTATGTCACCGACTTGTCAGTTGTAGACGCGGTTGGTACACCGCCCATGAATAATAGCTAGATGACAGCTATCCTTATCTACTCTAGTTCGTGGCTCAGTTAGTATGCCACCTTAGTTATTTGAGTTTGGTTTGAGACCCATATATAGGGTTCTTCTATTTCTTTGTATGAGAGTTCTTTTGGCTTACACAACTAAGAAGAGGAAAACTGTTTTTAGCCTCCACCTCTGTGTGTATTCCCCCATTGTGCAAGCAAGAAAGCTACAAGTGAGACTCCTTCCTTCTCTCCCACAATCTTGACATGGTATCAGAGTCTTGTTCGTGGTAAGGAGCTCAAGAAAGCAAGCCAAGCTCGCGGTGTTTTGGTAAGAGGAGCAGTGTTGCTTTCATTTTCTGTTTTGGGAGCAAGTCTCTGCAGGCAGCACAGCCGAAGAGTGCAAGAGTGCATTGTCTCAGGTTGAGACGCCCTTCGCGGTGAAGCAAGAGGGCAGTATATGCTGCGGGATAGGGCTTTAGCCCTTGGCGACCTTGTTTTTTTTATTTGAGGCCATTTCGGGGCCTGTTTTGGAGGCGGAAGTTTTCTGCACGCACTCAGGAAAAGGCCCAATTTTATGCTGTGCAGCCACTGTTCTACAGGTCGGTGAAAAGTTACTATAGAAATTGCATCATATGCTTGTGCGCAGAGACATTGGGAGTTACAGAATCATCCCTGTTGCCTGTTGATGCAAAATCGTCACTAGGAAGTGACTGTGTGGTCAAATACCACTTTCGTCAGTTTTGCAGATTTGCCTTTGTGAGGCTGAAGCTGTGTTCTTTGCAGTGACAGAATTTTTTGCAATGTTCTGTAATGGCGTCTGATTCTCTCTCACAGATTGTCACTGAAAAGCTTGACAAGAACAATTTCCAAGCATGGAAGTTTAGAATGACGAATTTCCTTATGGGAAAAGGATATTGGGAATTTGTTGCAAGAAATGAAGAAGAACCAGTTCTTCCTGATGTTTCCAATCAATAGCAAATGCAGGCATTTAAAGCATGGCATGAGAGAGCCAGGAAAGTTATGTATTGGCTGTCTATCAGCATTTCAGATTCTATGATTGTGCATATTCAGGATGCAAGTACGCCAAAGGAGGCATGGGATATGTTGTCAAAATGTATAGCACAAATACGCAAGCCAGGAAAATGCAGCTCAAGCAAGAGTTGCATAATGTGCAAAGAGAAAATATGAGCATCAATGACTACCACATGAAGGTAAAGAAGATTGCAGATGCACTTGCTTCCATTGGGTCGCCAGTGGAAGATGATGATTTAGTTTCCGTGACCTTGAATGGTCTAGGAAAGGATTATGCACAGTTTCGGACATCCATTTCAGTTCGTGAAAGATTTCCTGATTTTGAGGAGTTGATTGCTCTTCTAATTTCTGAGGAGCAGAGAAATGGTGGTGCATCTTCTTCAGGAGGAACTTCAAAAGAAGCTGTCTTCTACTCAAATGCTGGAAGAGGTAGAGGCAGAGGTAGAGGAGGCCGATTTGGAGGCCGTGGTAGAAATCAGAATATACAGCAAACTCAAGAAAACCAGTCCTATGGAGGAGGACGTGGTAACTCTAGAGGCAGGGGGAGCCAAAGAGGTCGTGGTGGATGGCAAAGAGGCCAAAATGTAAACAACAATGTTGAATGCTACTACTGTGGTAAAATGGGTCATATGGCTAAAGACTGCTATAAAAAGCAGAATGACATCATGAATGGAAAACTGCAACAAGGGAATTATGCATCTTCTAGTAGACAGGGTGATGACAGAAATGAGCATTTGTTTATGGTGCAGCACATGAATAATTCTGTGACAAGTGCAGAAGAAAGCAACGATGTATGGTATGTTGACTCAGGTGCGTCAAACCACATGACAGGTCATGCAGAATGGATGGAGGATGCAAGGAAAATGGAAAAACCAGGATTTGTGGAGACCGGTGATGATACTGCACATCCTATTGTGCAGATTGGAAAAATTTCTTTGTCTATGCAGGATGGGAAAAAGAAATACCTGTCCGATGTATTTCATGTCCCGAATATCACCAAGAATCTGGTTTCTGTTGGTCAAATGGTTGAGTAGGACTTGCAGGTCAGATTTAATCCTCATGGATGCTTTGTTGAGGATATGAAAAATAAAGGTCACTTGATAGCAAAAGGAAAGAAGAAGGGCAGAATGTTTACATTGGATGCAGACATGTCTGAATTGAGTATAGCAATGTTTGCACATGGGACCGGTGTAGTTGCAGATATTGATATCTGGCATAAACGCATTGGTCATGTTAATGTACAGTGACTTAAATCAATGCAGGCCCAAAATATTGTTGCAGGATTGCCCAAATTCAAGGTTGCAGAAATGCATAAGGTATGTGAAGCCTGTCAGTTTGGAAAACAGGCAAGGAAACCATTTCCTAGACATGTTCAAGAGAGTAAGAAGCCATTGGAATTAATCCACTCTGATGTGTGGACCACTAAAGCTGCATCTCTTGGAGGCTGTCATTATTTTGTTACTTTTATTGATGACTATAGCAGAAAAGTTTGGGTGTATTTTATGAAAAAGAAAAGTGAGGTTTTTGGGCATTTCAAAACTCTTAAAGCTATGGTTCAAAAAGAAACAGGCCTGCAAATAAAATGCCTAAGGTCAGATGGAGGGGGAGAGTACCTCTCAAATGAGTTTGCAAGATTCTTGCAGGAGCATGGCATAAAGCAGCAATATTCATGCAGTCATACCCCACAGCAAAATGGAATTGCAGAAAGAAAAAACAGGCATATTGGAGAGGTATCTCGTGCCATGCTCAATGAAAAAGACTTGCCAGATTTTTATTGGGCTGAAGCAGTTGCTACAGCAGTCTACATAATGAACAGGACTCCCACTGCAGTAATACATGGAATGACTCCAGAGGAGAGGTATACTGGTAGGAAACCAGATATTTCTCATTTGAAAATTTTTGGTTGCATTGCCTATGTACATGTGCCAGATGAGCTGAGATCCAAGTTGGATCCAAAAGTTGAGAAGTGCATCTTTATTGGTTACTCTCTGCAGCAAAAAGGGCATAGATGCTATAACCCTTCTACTCGTAAGTTTACAGTGAGCAGAGATGTTGTTTTTGATGAGATGAGTAGCTGGTATAAACCAGTAAATGTGATTGATGATGTAGATGCACAAAATGGTAATGCTGCACAGAATTCACAGCAGCAGTCACAAAATATTAGTGGACCTGGAGCGTCCTCTAGCAGTGGTTCATATTCTTCGCCATGGACAGGCAGATTGAGATCAGGAGAATCTTCTCAAAGCAATGCAGATAGTGGTATTCAGGTATCACGAAAAGGAAAAGAGAAGGTAGATCAGCCCATGTTTGATGTGAATGCAGGTCACTCTTATGTGGATGGTGAATCCAGTGGCTCAGAACAGAGCATTGATGATGAGTTGGGTATTCCTTCTATTGTTACACCTGGAGTAAGGAAGACCAGGGATGTTTTGAGAGCACCTGGGAGTGAACCTACTTTGCGCAGGTCTACGAGAGCTAGGTATCCTGTGGATAGGTTGAAATATAATGGATTTACAGCCATTTACTATGCATATATGGTTAAAGTGATATAGGAACCAGAACCCACTTCTTTTGAGGAAGCCATAGGAAAAGAAAAATGGGAGAAAGCCATGGATGAAGAAATGGATGCCTTGGAAGCAAATGCTACATGGGAATTGGTACCTTTGCCTAAAGGTAAAAATGCAATTGGATGTAAGTGGGTTTATAAGGTGAAGCACAATGCAGATGGTTCTGTGAACAGATACAAGGCAAGATTAGTAGTCAAGGGGTATGCACAAACATATGGCATTGACTATGAAGAAACATTCAGTCCGGTTGCAAGGATGGCAACCGTAAGAGCAGTCATTGCTATGGCTGCGTCAAAGGAATGGTCTTTACATCAGATGATGTAAAGAATGCCTTCTTGCATGGTGATTTGCAAGAAGAGGTATATACGGACCAGCCACCAGGTTATGTGCATGCTGTTCATCCTGAGTTTGTTTGCAGGTTGAAGAAAGCCTTGTATGGCTTGAAGCAAGCACCTAGAGCATGGTCTGACAAGATATGACAATATCTTGTCACTATTGGCTTTCAGATTTCCAAGGCAGATTTCTCACTTTATGTGAGAAAAACAGAGAAAGGTATTATGCTACTTGTCATTTATGTTGATGATTTGATTATGACAGGTGACAGTGATGAAGATATCCTTCATGTGAAAATGCTATTGAAGCAGAAGTTTGAGATGAAGGATTTGGGAGAGCTGCGTTATTTCTTGGGCATTGAGGTGATTAGATCACCAAGTGGGATACAGCTCTTGCAGAGGCAGTATGGATTGGACATACTGTCCAAATATGGGATGACAGGCTATAAGCCTATTTCAGTTCCTTTGGAGCAGAATGTGAAGCTGAGCATAGATGCAGGTGAGCTTCTAGAAGACCCTACTATGTACAGACGCATAGTAGGAAGTTTGATTTATATGACTATTACCAGGCCAGATTTGAGCTATGCTGTTGGATTGGTAAGTCAGTTTATGCAGGCTCCAAGGAAACCACATTTGGATGCGGCTAGACGCATACTCAGGTATGTGAAGTCCACATTGTAGTATGGACTATTTTATGAGAGTGGGGTTCAGATACAGTTGCATGGATACACTGATGCTGATTGGGCTGGTAGTATTTCTGATAGACGATCTACCAGTGGATATGTGTTCTCTTTTGGGAGTGCTGCAGTCACTTGGAGTAGTAAGAAACAGCCTACAGTTGCCTTCTCGAGCACAGAGGCTGAGTACAAGGGTGCAGCAATGGCTGCATGTGAGGTAGCTTGGTTGCATAAGCTACTTTATGATATGCATCAGTCTACAGATGGGCCAGTTGTCATTTATTGTGACAACATGAGCAGTATACACTTGGCAAATAACCTAGTCTATCATGCTAGAACAAACCACATTGAGGTGCATTATCACTATGTGCGGGAGAGGGTTTTACTAGGTCTTATTGATCTAGTTTATGTCAGCACAGAGAATCAGGTAGCTGACATATTCACGAAGGCATTGGGCGCAGAGAAGCTGCGCAAGTTCAGAGACCTGCTTGGTGCGCAGGAATTGGGATTGAGCTCGAGGGGGAGTGTTGAGATATCGAGGTCCACTCGTGATATGCCAGGGTGACCGTTGTGCATTTATGTCACCGACTTGTCAGTTGTAGACGCGGTTGGTACACCGCCCATGAATAATAGCTAGATGACAGCTATCCTTATCTACTCTAGTTCGTGGCTCAGTTAGTATGCCACCTTAGTTATTTGAGTTTGGTTTGAGACCCATATATAGGGTTCTTCTATTTCTTTGTATGAGAGTTCTTTTGGCTTACACAACTAAGAAGAGGAAAACTGTTTTCAGCCTCCACCTCTGTGTGTATTCCCCCATTGTGCAAGCAAGAAAGCTACAAATGAGACTCCTTCCTTCTCTCCCACAATCTTGACACTTTTGGGCCATATTGTCTCAGCACAAGGGATTGCAACAGACTCGGCAAAGATTGAAAATATTGCTGCTTTAACAGCACTAACAAACCTCAAGAAATGGAGAGGATTTCTTGGCCATGTGGGCTATTACAGAAGATTTATTGCACATTTTGCAACCAAGGCAGCCCCTCTACACAAGCTTCTAAGGAAAGATGCAAATTTCCTTTGGACTGATGACTGTGAAGAAGCCTTTAATACCCTAAAACAGTGCCTGATCCAAGCACCTATTTTACAACCTCCTGACTGGACGAAGGAGTTCCATGTGCACACTGATACATCAGTTGAAGGCTAGGTGCTGTTCTATGTCAAAAGGGCCCCTCTAAATTAGATCAACCGATATATTATGCAAGCCGAAAGGTCACTGATAGGGAACGAAACTATACAGTGACAGAGCTTGAGTGCTTAGCAATGGTGTTTGCACCAGAGAAGTTTCGACACTATTTATTGTCAACGCATTTCAAGTTCTATGTGGATCATGAAGCCCTATCCTTCCTGATGAACAAAGCAGATGTTAAAGGACGACTGCTGAGATGGTTACTCGTATTCCAGGAGTTTGATTTTGAAGTGGTCACTAAGCCTGGCCATTCCCATGTCCTAGCCCATCATCTATCACGGATTCCTCAAATAGAAGAAGAGGAACATGATGATTCGGACCTTCCTGATGCTTCTTTGTTTCTAGTTGAAACAATTACTCCTTGGTATGCAGACATAGCCAATCTCCTGACAACTCAACAATATCCTCCTGGCATATCAAGCCGTAAGAAGAAGAAGCTTCTATTAGAATCAGCCCCCTACACTTTGTTAGGTGGTACACTGTACAAGAGAGGCAAAGATGAAGTGTTGCGGAGATGTGTTGTAGGGGATGAAATCAGCATAGTATTGAAAGTATGCCATGACGAACCATGTGGTGGATACTTTGCAGCAGAAGCGATAGCTAGGAAGGCTCTGTTAGCAGGATATTGATGGCCGACCCTCCACAAGGATGCATACAACTACTGTAAGAGATGTGATGATTGTCAATGAATGGGAAAACCCACCAAAACAAGTGCCATGCCACTGCAACCCATTCTTTCCCTAAAGCCATTCGAGATGTGGGGGATTGATTTTGTGGGTCCCATTGATCCACCCACCAAATGGAAGTAGAACAGATACATCTTAGTATGTATGCATTATGTCACAAAGTGGTGTGAAGCTAAAGCCCTTAAACGGGATGATGATACCAGTGTAGCCTTGTTCATGTACGAGAATATTATCACTCGTTTTGGTAGTCCCCTCGAGCTGGTAAGTGACAGAGTGATGGAACCTAAAATGGGCTAGCACTGGCTCATGCACTAGCCGGACCTCTATCATGCGCTCAACAACCCCACGGCCTTGCGGCCAGGAGCGATGATGACACATACATCATACATTGCCTTCCTGAACATCTTGCGTTTGTATCACGTCTCGTAGTCCAACTCTAACCCAATTAACACTCCTTAGAGGGAGTCCCAACACATTGCCAAATAGCACGAAGTACAAACATAGGAGGTCCTCCCACGGCTGACTGCCGCTACCTCACTGCGACTCTCCTATACCTTGGGGATTGGCCCCTCGATGCATCGCTCAACATAAAACACAATAACGCACATATTTCCACTCAAGGTACCAATTAATCGTATCCAGGAATGTACCATACCCCACTTTACTTTCCCCTTAGACCCAATGCCTAGCCTACAGCTTAGGATATCCTTACTCACTCAATGTTGGTCATGTTCCTCTAGAAAGCAATTGCCATGCATCCAGGAGGTATTGTCTGATACCCTTTATCATTTTATGCTTCATGCAAATTGTGAATGCCCACGTGCTCAAACAAAGACGAATTAGCATTGTGCTTAGTGCAAAAGCATTCTTTCAATGAATTTGACTATCGCTCATATGCAGCGTTGCATGAACCTAGCACCGAGAAACCCTCGTGCTACTAGGTCCTTAATTTTTAAATTATCGACCAACCTAAATGGTATGCATAAAAACCAACGATTTTCTTCATTTCATTCAGCATTTAAACACCTTTTATACACTCTACCCCCTCACCTGTTTAGGTTGTGTATTATTGATTGGTTTAGGGTTCATTTCCATGTTTTTATTGTATAAAAAGCAATAAAAACTCACTAAAACATAAAGGTAGGGCTGAACTGAGGCTAAACCTCATACTTCAGACCCCCCATACATCCACAAACATGAATCTTATTTTTCCTTAATTTTCGGCACTCAAAATCCATTTTTTCTCCTATTTTCAATGGTTTTTTCTTGTTTTTCTTGTATTTTTTTGCAATATTAAATGACTAAAAATTCAAAATGAGTTGTGGACTATGGCCCTTAGGTTCATTTTTAGCAAAAACACAAATTTAGTTGGTGTGTCTTATTATATTTTCCATTTATATACCAAAAACACCCAATTTTCCCATATTTCACGTGTTTTACGGATTTTACACCATTAATTTCATTCACAACACTCATGATTTCTTGATTTTCTGAGCATAAATTGATCAAACTCATAGCAAGCAACATCATAATGCATAATAATCCCATGGGAACAAGTATTCATGAAGCAAATTGCATAAAACATCAATTTCCTTTGTAAAAATGAAATTACCGTTCTTTGCAGGTTGCGGGTTTTTATTTGCCATGTCTCGGGACTGATTTTCAACAGCCATTAATGCTCATGACAGTCCACAATCAGCAATCTTCATTCCTCTTGAACCACGGAGCAATCCGGTCTTCATTGGACAAGCATCCGTCATCCATTCTTCTTTTTCTTCTTCACCACATGAATCTGCCCTTAGAAGAGAGAGAGGGAGGAGAGAGAAAGACTAAAATCAGAGATCTTCATAGAGACCGCCATTGGAGGAGCGAAGCACGGCGAAATGATTAGCATCTAGGGGGGATTGAAGGCTCATGATCAATTGGTATGGTTGTTTGCAGGCAGGAGATGGCATCTCCATCTCCCAAGCACAAATTTCGGCGTGATCTGATGGCGCCTTCTTCTCCTCTCTCTCTCCATGATTTTCTCCCAACATTTCATGTGGCATTTCATTCTTGGGCTCCCAAGGGTCACTTACTCATTTTTGCCAAATTTTGTCCACCCTTTCGTAACTTGCCCAGTTTCTTGGCCATTTTTCCATCCGGACTTCGAATTGAGCTCTGAAAAATCCTGGGCGTCCGACTCGGCATCCCGCATTGGCCGGTAACTCTTGTCAACCCGCATGACAGTCTGAAAAATTATGAAAAATCAACAAGTGTCGCTCGGGCACCTTTAAAGCACTTTGACGCTTAAAATCGTCCTAGATCGAGCCACCGCCTTCGACGTTGAATATTTTTCCCTTGATATTTGTAATTTTTAGCTATTTTTAAGCACTTCTCGGCATCAAAATTCCGCTCTCATTGGCGACCACAGGATAGGGTGACTCAGCCCGTCGAATCCACGAACAAATCTGCACAAAGCAACCAAGGAAGCATCAAGCTGATACAAAGTAGATACATATGAAACACAACACAATGCTCACCCTACCCCCTGACAGAACCAAGGCATGACATCCACAAGGAGTAGGCCTAGCATAATCTGATAAAAGGTCTGCAGCTAGCCACTAACCAACTGCTCCAACACGGCCAAACTAAAAAGAACTATCAAAGAGGTTGCCCTAAGTGGTGGTCTGAACTACCTACCTAACTAAGGACAACACAACTAGGAGCTCCTACTAGGTGAGGACTCCGATAGCCAGATCAAGAAGTATGTCCTTTCAGTACATTTCTTCTGTTAGGGTTTTTTTTTTCCATACTCTAGCATGTAAAAAGGAGGGAGCTGAGCATAGTGACCCAAGGAGAATAGGGCATCGGCCTCAGGACCTGTCTCGGTACCCAAGAACCTACCAAGCCCTCGCAAGGCGACACTTAATCCTTTTCTAACGCTCACTTTTATTTTCGCTCCAACCTTCCTTAATTTCTTTTTTTTCTAGCAAGATGCCACCCCTAGGAAGACAAGGCATCGGCCCTGGGTCTGACTCATCCCCAGGAACCTACCAAGCCTTCGCAAGGCAATGATCAATTGCGTATAAATTGTTCTTTCTGTTATTTCCTTTGATAGGGGTTAAAACCCCTTTTTACACACCTCTGTATATATATTTATTGTCTTTAGGATATTCAGGGTTTCTATCCTCATATCATCTTTATTTTTCTTCTGCAGGCTTCGCTGCCTCACAACTAACAAGAACTCCTAGAACGGCTGCCTAGCAGGCTAGCAGAACAGGGTCACTAGGACTCCCTTCTAAAACAGGTCTTTCAATACGTGACAATGTCTTTACAGGAGGCAATGACTACTTAGACCTCCCTCAAACATACTGAACCTAAACCTGGGACTTCATACCTTGGACGCCGGTCCCCAACAAGAAACGAGAAACCCCTTAACAAGTACACAAACACATATAGCATAAAAACTACAGTACTTATAAAGGAGAGATATCACCTGGATAGGGCCACGAGAAGCTTCCACGCAACAAACGGCTCCTTCCAAGCTCTTCTTCAAACCTATCTAGCACAAAACTAAAACAAGAAACCATTAACCACACCTGCACTAAACAGACAATGGGCCCTCTTGGCCTAATGAAATAAAACACTTCACCACAAAACTTGCTCGGTCCTCTTGGCCTAATGAAAGAAAACAAAGTAGCACCTACACATCCCTCCCTGAAAGAGCACAGATATACAATAATAAGCTCCCTCCCAAGGAGGAAAAACAGCCCTAAACTAAATGCATAATGTTATGACCCATCCCTCTTGCATAGATAGCAAGAGGCGTACACATAACATGTTGTCTAATTAACCTATGGGTCCAGGATAATAATGGTAGATTGGTGTCGGCTACTCTTTGCATCACCCATATCAACCATCGTCTGCCATATATTGCATGCTCTGATAACATTCCCCACAAGTGACCGGGTCATGTTTCATCATTGATCACAATATCCAAACTAGGACCACAATTAAAGAAGAGGTCTTCTTCATAAGCAAGGTTTGCCAATGAATCCGCAAACTGATTCCAGTAACATGGAATCAGCTGAAAAAACACTCGCTCAAACTCTTCAAGTAGGGTCATAGCAGTCCGATGATACATGCAGAGAATGGGATTCCGTACTGTGTATGTCCCATCTAGCTGATTCAAGATCAACTGGGAATCCCCTTTTACTAACAACCGACGAATATCACCTTGTTTGGCAATATGCAGTCCCATAATCAAGGCTTTATACTCCGTCATATTGTTAGTGAATCCTACCCCGAGGTAAGCAGCTAACTTCATCCTCACTCTACGTCGGGGATCTCGGATTACTACTCCAACACTCCCTTTTTTATTAGGGCCCCTGGACGCTCCGTCAAAATATAATGTATACGTCCACAATGTTTTTACATAGCCTGCCATCACGAACTCCTCTATTCGTAATTATGGTAATCAAAGTTTAGCATGTTTAGAGGATGAACTGACGGCTCCATCCTACCTTCTTCATTGAACTCAATAGGGATACTCGTCAACAGTCGTAAGCAGTGATGGTAGAAGACTTTAATCTCCCACACAAAGGTTCCGTCTTCTTGCTCAATCACTTTATATCCTTTGCTCCACCAGATGAGTTTTCCCTGATGGTATCTCTGCTCTCCAGATATGGGTGCTCCAAATAAGGGATTAACCATCCCATCAACCAAAGCTCTTTCGCAGGTCTCGAATCATTCCTAGCATGGACCTGCAATGCATTTTCTTTGTATTAGTAGACTTAGAAATAATAAGGTTTAATCTTATTAAAAAAAACCTTATTCTTAAACTCTACTCCCTGTAGATCAGCTAATAGGACCGTAGACCTATTCTTCCCTAACCTAACGATCTTGTAGGGGCCATCCCATTTAGGTTCCAGCTTCCCTGGAAACAACTCCCTACGCGCATCATAATAGAGGACTAACTGTCCTTTTTTAAAGGTATATTTCTTCACTCTAAGGTCATGCAACCGCTTCATTCGACGCTTGGCTATCTCCTGGTGTAACAAGCTCTGCAACTTCAACTCATCCAGGTGGGCTATAGTCGTGAAACGTTCAAAAAGGGAATCCTTATCTCCCAAGGAATGGTTAATTGCAAACCGTATGGTCAGCAATTCGATTTCAAGGGGTAACATACACTCTTCCCCATAAACCAATTTGAATGGAGTATGGCCGGTAGCTCGCTTGAACCTGGTATTGTATGCCCATACTACCACATACAGCTTCTTGTCCCAGTCTCGTTTCTTCTCAGAGACTATCTTAGACAAGATACCCACAAGCTGCTTGTTAGTACTTTCAACTTGCCCGTTTGCTTGCGGATTATAAGGAGTCGTTTTATTGTGTTTGATTTGCCAAGCTTCTGTCAGGCTTTTGATCACCTTATTCAAAAAGTGGGTTCCACGATCCGACACTAATTCCCTTGGTGGACCAAAGCGGCAGATAATCTGCTCTAATAGAAAACTTGCAATTTCTTTCGCATTGTCCTGCCTCGTCACCCACGCTTCTGACCATTTTGTAAAATAATCAGTGGCTACTATAATATACCTCTTCTGGGTAGTAGACGACGGGGTAATAGGACCCACAAAATCAATGCCCCATTTCTCAAATGGAAGGATAGCCATGATGGGTGTAAGTGGGCATTTCCTATTTTCTCTATTGTCATGCCTTTGACAGGTATCGCATCTCTTTACATACTCAAAAGAATCTTGGAAGATGGATGGCCACCAATATCCGGCTCTTAACGCTTTCTGCGCCGTCAATCGTCCCGCGAAGTGCCCTCCACATGCAGAGTCATGACACTCCTCCAAGATAAAAGGAACCTCATCGGGCATCACACATCGGCGATAGATATCATCAACACCTTGCCGATATAGTGTCCCTACGATCAAGGAAAACTTCAATGCCTGTTGTTTGATTTTCCTCTTTTGAGACTTTGACAAACCAGCTCCCGTCTCGCCTGTTGATAGATAGTGTGTAATAGCAGCATACCAAGATGGGATAGAAGCTGTATCAATTTTAAACATTTCCTCAATATCACTCCCTTCCGCTAAGATCTCTTTCGGCTCCCCGAAATCCACAAGGCATTCCACAATACCTTGCAACCTCGGTGGCTTACTCTTAATATCATAATCAAACTCCTACAAAGTTATTAACCACTTTGCCAAACGATCAGGTGGCTGCAGCTTGTTCATAAGCAGTCTAGGTCCTTCCGCCTTCGTATAGAACACTACCTTTTCATAGAGGATATAGTGTCTGAATTTCTTACTCCCAAAGACCATCTCAAGACACAACTTCTCCATGCAGGTATAATTGATCTCTGAAATGCCCAATTTCTGACTAGCAAAAGCTATCGGATGATATCACTTTCCCTCCCAAATTTGGGCTAAACAACAGCTAATACTATGCATGGTGGCTACTGAAAATATATAGAACGCCTCTCCTCTTTTAGGTGCTTTTAAAACGGGTGCTTTTACTAGCTCCTATTTCACATCCTCAAAAGCTACCTTACAAGGGTCGCTCCATTCAAATGAACAGCTAAAGGATAATAAATTCGTTAATGGCAACGTTCTTTTTGCCAAGGCATTTATAAATCTCCGATAGTATCCTATCGATGACAGAAAACTGTGAACCTCTTTCGGAGTGCGTGGTGGACTCATAGCAACTACGACCTTGATCTTTTCAGGGTCAGTTGCTATCCCTACTGAACTGACCACATAGCCTAGAAATAGCCCATAAGGTACTCCAAAAACACACTTCCGTGGGTTAAGAGCGATACAAAATTATCTGCAACGCTCGAAACACTTTCTCAAAATAACCAACATCCTTTCCCTTACAGTGGCTGCCCCCAGGTCATCAATAAATACTTTCAACTCATCTGGGGAGATGTCACCAAAGGTCTTGTCTACTGTTCGTTGCCACGATCCAGGTGCATTGCATAAACCAAAGGCCATCACATGGTATGTAAAAGTACCAAAGACAGTAATAAAAGTTGTTTTCAACTTGTCTTCCTCTGCAATTGCCATCTGGTTATATCCTGCAAAGCAATCCATGAATGAATATATCTCCCTACCCGCTAATTGATCCAAAATCTGGTCAATAAACGACAACGGGTAGTAATCTTTAACTCTCTGCTTATTCAGCTCTCTAAAATCTACACATAATCGGATCTGGTTATTTTTCTTCTTCCTGATAACAACTAGTGAACACTATTGTGTGTGTTGAACAGGGAAGATCAAACCAACTTTCCTTAACTTCGGCAACTCCTCAAACAGCCCGTTCCTCAATTCAAAAGGCATACGCCTTACTTTCTGACGCACAGGACGACTGCCTTCTTTTACAGGAATAGTATGAACAGCTAGCCTGGGAGGAATGCCTCTCAACTCATCATAACTCCAAGCAAAGATATCGCAGAATTCTTGAATCAAGGACACATAGTCTTCCCTTTCTGCTGAACTAAGCATGGAACCTAATTTAATTGGCCGCGAATCATTCGGCGTGCCAAGGTCCAACTCAATCACATCCGCATCTCTTATCCTATCTTGCGGTTCTATTGGCTTATTTAGAGTTATCTGATAAATATCCTCTGTAGTGGACCCCTCTTTAGATTCATCACTGGATCATGTCTCAATACCAGATGGATCATCTACTGTCTCTAATTCAGTAGAAGATAAAGGAGCTCTCTCACTTTGAGGAGACTTAGGATAAGCATCGACTATTACTCGATTAGCACCTCCCTAGAACCACTCGACAGGCGGGTATATCGACTTGAGAGTCTGTTCGTAAGATCCAAGGTCTACCTAGCAAAACTCGATAGCTAGGACGTCCTGCAATCTTATCACCCTAAAGTCCAAGAAGCATTCTACACTTGCAACTGTAACATGGACTCTAGTTACACAACCTTCTGGTTGTCTTAGACTATCATCAGCCATTCTCAGAAGGGTGGAGCTGTCTTTCTGGATGCCTAGACCCAGCCTCTCCATCAACTCTGAACTCATGATGTTGATGGAGGATCCAGTGTCTACAATGGCATGTTCCACTAATATTCCATCTACATAAGCTGGAACCCTAGGGTAGTTCTTTTCAGGATGGTCAAACCAATCTTTCCCTACTCGTGCTATGCCCAGGGGTTCCACAATATACCCGATACATAGGAACTTCTTAAATTCCTTGCGTACTCCTGGAGATAATTTGATCAATTGCAAGAGGTTCACATCTAGTTTGACTTCACAAAGAGAACTCGCTAAATCAAAGTCGTGATAAGTAGCCAAAGCTCTCTTTTCTCGCCAAACCATTCTCTCTTTTGGTCTTTGGACCAGTTTTGGTGCTTCTTTCTTGGCTCTTGCCTTCTTTCTTGGCATCTCCTCGTCCTTCTTAGGGTCTCCTTTCTTGTCAACCGGCTTTAGCGGTCCCCCTTTTATGCCAGAATTCTGGACTCGCGTCCCCTTATCCCCTTGTTTAGGGTTTCCCTCAACCGGTTTTGTATTATCTTTGTCAACCTCTTTAGCCTTTTGGCCTCTTGTCACGGCTCTTAAGTTAGAGGTTTCAACATCATTAACTCGTACAGCCTCGATAAGGCTGACTCCGTTGCCTTGTGGCAACTCTTCTATAGTTGTTTTTCCCCTCTATAATATTTGTCCAGGTGCATCATTCTGCTGCAAGTTATTTCCTTGCAACACAATATTAGTAAGTTTGGGAATCTCCCAATTCCCATTTTTTGAATACTAAAAAGGTGGCACCCGAATAACATACCCATAAGTTTCTCAAAACCATATGATATGACCTATCATTGGAAAGCCCTTGAAAAATGGAATCTATTGAGCTATAGAGCGCTCGATTTGGAGTTATACCGTTCAAGTTATGAAAATTCCAAAGATTTGACCACGTGTCCCAAACTTATGGGAAACTCCCATATTCCCCAATATGGTGTTTTGCGCTCTATGATTCATTGGGACCGGTTGTTTACTGCTTTGTTGGAGAGAACTAATCTTACTCCAACAGGTAGCAGCTAGATGACCTGACTTCCCGCAAATGTCACATTTTACATTTGGACAGTTTCTGGGGAACTGCTATCCACCACACCATTTACAACTGAATCTAGAGGGTCCACCCTCTTCAGGGCGTCAACTCCCTATCAAATTTTGTTGCTTCTTCAAGAAATTAACGTCGACGGCTATTTGTCGATATTGCTCGGAAATCATGTCGGTATAATGCTTCATCATATCCTTGACTTCACCAAGGACATTAGATGCACTCGACTCGTAGCCTCGATCATCAACCCGTTGTTCCATTGGCCTAACAATCTGATTTGGCATTGGCTGTTGACCCACAGGAACAACATTCGAATTTGAAACTTGGCCTCCAACATTTGAGGGAGCCAACTGACTTGCCATGGGCATAGTCACTTTGGGAGGAGCCGGTAATAAAGGTACATTCGAAACCATACTCCCTCTCCCAATAGGGTTAGTCATCGGCATCCCTTGACTTCCATTCGTCAATGCTGGATTGCCACTAGGTGCTAAACCCCCATTAACATTCATTCGAGAGGAGTAGGCCATTTGTAATCGTGCTTCTACTCCCTCTGCCCGTGTAATAGCGGTATCTATATCTGCTAAGGCCACACTGCTCAATTGTACTTGGATATTAAAGTCCAACCCATGCAAAAAGTATTGCAATTGGGCAGCTGGTGGAATGGGAATGTAAGTTTGCAACTTACAGAATACTTCCTTCAACATCTTGGCATATGCTTTCACATTATCGTGAGGATCTTGACGTGTTACATTCAAGACTCGCAACCAATATTGGCCACCTCTTTCAGGGGCATATTCCGCTCGGAAAGCTGCATAGAATTTATCAATGGTGGTTATGGTTCCAGACTCTATGCTGTGATGACATCAATCTCTGAAATTCACATATGTGAAATTCTGCATCCTCTTCCGCTAACCCATTAAAAATGGGCAAGGGAACTCCTAAGGCTAGTAAATCCGGCATCCCTGCAGGAATCGCAATAGGCTGTGCCATGGTGACAATCGGATAAGCAGTAGGAGCTTGAAATGATGAATTCACACCCCCACTTGAAGTGGGTAAACTTGGTGGAGAAGAGGAAGAACTTATGCTTCCTCCTGCCCCTAATGGAATAGGTGGAGCAGTTAAGTCACTAAGACCACTGCTTTGTATACGTACTGGACTACTCCTTTGAGGAGATAACGGCTTACTATCTCTAACCGCCATCTAGCCCTCTCAGCACGTTCGGCTTTCTGGATTTCGACTTGACGGTCCTTGTCAGAGAACATAAACCAACTTCATTTTGGTCCCTAGAAACCCTAGATCCGAAAACCACCACTTATAAGTGGCTCCCGGCAGACGCACCATTGATGGGACCTAAAACGGGCTGGCACTGGCTCATGCACTAGCCGGACCTCTATCATGCGCTCAACAACCCCATGGCCTCGCGGCCAGGAGCGGTGATGACACATACATCATACATTGCCTTCCTGAACATCTTGCGTTTGTATGACTTCTTGTAGTCCAACTCTAATCCAATTAACACTCCTCAGAGGGAGTCCCAACACATTGCCAAATAGCATGAAGTACAAACATAGGAGGTCCTCCCATGGGCTGACTGCCGCTACCTCACTGCGACTCTCCTACACCTTGGGGATTGGCCCCTCGATGCGTCGCTCAATATAAAACACAATAACACACATATTTCCACTCAAGGTATCAATTAATCGTATCCAGGAATGTACCATACCTCACTTTACTTTTCCCTTAGACCCAACACCTAGCCTATAGCTTAGGATATCCTTACTCACTCAACGTTGGTCATGTTCCTCTAGAAAGCAATTGCCATGCATCCAGGAGGTATTGTCTGATACCCTTTATCATTTTATGCTTCATGCAAATTGTGAATGCCCACGTGCTCAAACAAAGATGAATCAGCATTGTGCCTAGTGCAAAAACATTCTTTCAATGAATTTGACTATCGCTCATATGCGGTGTTGCATGAACCTAGCACCAAGAAACCCTCGTGCTACTAGGTCCTTAATTTTTAAATTATCGACCAACCTAAATTGTATGCATAAAAACCAGCAAGCTTTTCTTCATTTCATTCAGCATTTAAACACCTTTTATACACTCTACCCCCTCACCCGTTTAGGTTGTGCATTATTGATCGGTTTAGGATTCATTTCCATGTTTTTATTGTATAAAAAGCAATAAAAACTCACTAAAACATAAAGATAGGGCTGAACTGAGGCTAAACCTCATACTTCAGACCCCCTATACATCCACAAACATGAATCTTCTTTTTCCTTAATTTTTGGCACTCAAAATCCATTTTTCCCCCTATTTTCAATGGTTTTTTCTTGTTTTTCTTGTATTTTTTTGCAATATTAAATGAGTAAAAATTCAAAATGAGTTGTGGGCTGTGGCCCTTAGGTTCATTTGCAGCAAAAACACAAATTTAGTTGGTGTGTCTTATTATATTTTCCATTTATATACCAAAAACACCCAATTTTCCTATATTTCACGTGTTTTACGGATTTTACACCATTAATTTCATTCACAACACTCATGATTTCCTAATTTTCTAAGCATAAACTGATCAAACTCATAGCAAGCAACATCATAATGCATAATCATCCCATGGGAACAAGTATTCATGAAGCAAATTGCATAAAACATCAATTTCCTTTGTAAAAATGAAATTACCGTTCTTTGCGGGTTGCGGGTTTTTATTTTCCATGTCTCGGGACTGATTTCCAACAGCCATTAATGCTCATGATAGTCCACAATCAGCAATCTTCATTCCTCTTAAACCACAGAGCAATCTGGTCTTCATTGGACAAGCATTTGTCATCCATTCTTCTTCTTCTTCTTCACCACATGAATCTGCCGTTAGAAGAGAGAGAGGGAGGAGAGAGAAATACTAAAATCAGATATCTTCATAGAGACCGCCATTGGAGGAGCGAAGCACGGCGAAATGATCAGCATCCAGGGGGGATTGAAGGCCCATGATCAGTTGGTATGGTTGTTTGCAGGCAGGAGATGGCATCTCCATCTCCCAAGCGCAATTTTTGGCGTGATCTGATGGCGCCTTCTTCTCCTCTCTCTCTCCACGATTTGCTCCCAACATTTCATGTGGCATTTCATTCTTGGGCTCCCAAGGGTCACTTACTCATTTTGGCCAAATTTTGTCCACCCCTTCGTATCTTGCCCGGTTTCTTGGCCATTTCCCCGTCCGGACTCCGAATTGAGCTCTGAAAAATCCTAGGCATCCGGTTCGGCATTCCGCATTGGCCTGCAACTCTTGTCAACCCGCACGATAGTCTAAAAAATTATGAAAAATCAACAAGTGTTGCTCGAGCGCCTTTAAAGCACTTTGACGCTTAAAATCGTCCTAGATTGAGCCGCCGCCTTCGATGTTGAATATTTTTCCCTTGATATTCGTAATTTTTAGTTATTTTTAAGCACTTCTCAGCATCAAAATTCCGCTCTCATAGAGGTACTCATTTCCTTAACAAAAACATGGAGGAGTTGACAGAACTGTATAAGATTCGCCATCGCCACTTCTTATTACCCCAGAGCCAATGGCCAAGTTGAAGTCACCAATCGTATCCTTTGCTCGATTCTGACAAGAATGATTGCCGCACATTGTTGTGACTGGGACGATCGACTTACAGAGGCCCTCTGGGCGTACAGAACCTCTCATAAGGCAGCTATAGGACAGACCCCTTTCCAGCTAGTGTATGGTATAGAAGCAGTCTTCCTGTTGAGCTGGAATTGCCCGCTTTGCGAGTGGCAGTTAAAGAACGCTTGGGAGATAATGAGCCACTGCAACGCCGACTCCTGCACTTGGAATGCTTGGATGAGATACAGCGGATGGCCCTACAGTGCATGGAAACCACTCAAGCGCAGCACAAAGCTTATCATGACAGTTTCATCAAGCACACAAGGAGTTCAAAGAAGGTGATCTTGTCCTAGCCTATGATTCGAGATTTGGCAAGTTTCCTAGCAAGCTTCAACAACGGTGGATGGGTCCATACGAGGTACTTACTATCAATCCTAATGCTCTGTTCAGGTGTGCAGACCGTTGATGCCTCTGATGATCCTTTCCTCATTAATGGCTATCGCCTGAAGATGTACTTCCCTCCCTGGGGATCTTGACAATCACAGCCGACCTACCCTTTACCTTTTGGGCGTCGCACTGTCCTTCTCATCGTGCTTCTAATAGCCTTTATGATTCTCCTCATGAGGCGGTCTCATTCTTCTAACCCCTCACAGAAACATCTCAACCTGACCTTGTTCTCTTCTCGTCTGATCCAACAACGGTGGCGAGGTTGGTCCTGACACATGGTAGTTCTACCATTTTCTTTCTTACAAAAAAAAGAAAAAAAAGAAGAAAAAGAAAAAGAAAAAAAAACAAACAAAACTGTTATGGGAGAAAAGGAGAAAATTCCCTATTATAACATGCCTCGTTCCAAGAAAGGGTGGAAACACCCTTGGGCGGGAAGCTGACTGTGGAAAAGATGGTAACACCCCGCAGTTCAGGATAGCTGACTCATCACCAACAGAACCTTTCCAGTAAGTAATTTGAAGCCATCTCCTTTGGTGTGCTGTTTTTGCAATATCAGTCTGTCTGCCCTTCTTGACAGACAACTCTTCTTACAAGTCATTGAAGTACTAGACTTGTAGGCTGCCTCCCTGGGTACGCCTTGTCTTCAAGATCTTGATGACAACAATAGCCGACATGATCTTCATCACCACCCCTTTGAGTGATGCGAGCTTTCATCCTTAGAGGATGGGGACGTGAGTATGGGCTACTCTCTGTATCTATTCGAGAGTGAGACAGAGGGTGGGGTGAGTGACCAGTCTTTCCCTTCAAATCAACTGAGAGGTGAGATGTGTGACCGGAGTGTTGCACGCACGAGATGGGCCTCTCAATGCACAATGCACGATCTGTTCCTGTGTACTGCACTACAAGGCTCCCTGGCCTTCCTTCTTGCACTGTATGCCAGCACAAGGCGGGATGCACAATTGCACCATCAAATGCGCACAAGGCATACAACCTCTGCACAAGTGACAGTGAGGATTACATCAATGGGTTTCAGGAATGGGTTGCCCTCTGTATCTTTCAACAGAGTGTGAGACAGAGGGTGGGCTGAGTGTGATTGGTGTTTCTTCAATCAATTATTAAGAGGTGAGGATTGAGGAACGTTATGACCCTTGGAGTCAGGTACGTTTCAGTTTCCCTATACACCCACGGGCTGGGTCTCTACCATTAGCACAGGACACGTCATTTTGTTCTGTACACTGCACTGCAAGGCTCCCTGGCCTTTCTCCTTGCACCTATGCCATACGGGTTGGATGCACTGATGCACCATTAATTGTGCACCCTGGCATACTCTTTCTACACCACCCCCTTGTCGATTCCTAAACCACGTGTGAGCTCTGGGTTTTCATCATTATTTTCTTTGAGTGACATTAGTAATGGGGTGAGTGACTGCTCTTTCAATCCATTTGAGTGATTGTGAGTTGAGTGCAATATCCCTTGTCATCGCCGAATTTCTTGTGATTCCTTCAACCAGCTATCTCCCTGGGTGCTGCTGTGTGGTCCCTGCCACAAAGTGAACGAGTGTTGTGACGACACCTTGTTACCTCCTGCAGCCGACAATGACACAAGACACAACCTCGATAGTCGATATTTCTCCTCGGCAATATGGGCCAAGTTCTTCTAACCCTACACCTTCTGTTGCTCAGTGACGGTCATGTCTTAAGTGTGGGGATATTCATGGTTGGTCTGATGTGTGGTCCTAGGTCCTTGTTGTTCGGTTTACCCTTCCTGCTAAGGTTTTAATTGTGGGGACGCTTCCCTGCGCGTCTATGTTGCATACCCCCATGCATATACCCTGTTATGATCATGCATCTATGCCATGACTTCATTTTACCCTGATGGGGTCCCTTTCCCGCTCCTCCGTTCTATTTCCCCTATCCCCGGAGCTGTTCTTTGGCCGTCTTCCTTTATTCTTTGTTTAGCGATTTTTCCATACAAATGCACCCTATGTTTACCAGAATCCCAATCCAATCTTACAGCCATGTTCATCCCTTTGAACTGCCTATTTTTCCTTTTTACCAACCCCTATTTTGATAGACGGTTCTCAAGTTATTAATTTTTGAAACAATTCCCGTAAATTGGGCAATTTTCCATGTGAACGTTTCGAAACCCTGGTCTGATGCACCACCCTGTCCTACCCATTCCCCCTGACACTTTTACTTTTTATTCAATGTCATTTTGATGCACGGTTGATCTGTTTTGAATTTTTACGAGTTTTCGGGCCTTTTCGTGCCTATTTTTTACATTTTTCCATGTGAATCTGCCCTATTTTCACCAGAATTGCAGTTTAATTTGAGAGTCGTGACCTATCAGCCTTTTCTCCACTTTTTTCTTTTTTCTCCCCCCTCTTTCGACTGTCGGATTTTTAATTATTAATTTTTTCGAGTGTTTTTGGGTGTGACTTTTGTGTTTTTTTTACAAGAACCCCTCCTAATTCCCTTCCAATTGAGTTTTGATGTGTCAATCCTGTGAATCCCTTCCCTCCGACATTTTTCCTTTTTACTATCCTCTATTCCGGTGCATGATTTTTCTCGTATTAATTTTCGAGTCCATTTTCAGGCTCGTTTTTAGGGTTTTTCCCATGTGAACGTGTCCTATCTTGCTCGGAACTGTGTTTTGCCGTAATAGATTATTGGACACATTAATCTACACAACTTTCCTTCTCTGTGCACTTCGTTCCAATGCACAGATTTTCCGATATTAATACACGTATGTGTTTTTGGGCTTGTTTTTTGTGTTTTTCCCATGTGAACACCTTGATTTTGCCCCGAAACCCGTGTTACATGTTCCCATCCTTTTCCATTCATCTCCTGGCACATTTTTCCTTCTTACGATTTCTCGATCCGACGCACGGTTTGGATTTTATTAAATTTTCTTCCTTTTTCCCGTGTGACCGTGTTTCTCGTATCGCGTGTGAACGCACTTGTTTCTGGGTTTACATGCCTCGGGACGCCCCCTGGGTGTCTATGGTTCGACATCGCTGTCCCTGCCTCGTTTGATCCTGTCATTGTAAATTTTTTTACTCTCGCCCCGCACATGCGCACGGGACTGGGTGCGTTTTTTTTTTTTTTGCCCACCCATCTTCCATTTATTTTTTAATTTTATTTTTATTTTTTCAAACATAAATAGAAAAAAAACAAAAACAAAAACAAAAAGAAAACAACCAAAGAAAAAAGACAAAAAAAACACAAAATAGAAAAAAAAGAAAAAGAAAAAAAAACAATAAGGATACAAAATGAAACAAAAAATATAATAATAACAATAATAAATCAAAGAAAGAGAAAACAAAAAAAAAGAAAAAAGAAAAAAGAAAAAAAAACAAACAACAGCAAAAACAAAAGCAAAGACACAAGGAAAAAAAAAACAAACAAAGAACATAATTTTAATTATAAAAAAATAATAATTAAAAAAAACCCCTACCTACCTTACCTGTCGCGCTCCTTCGTGGCCTCCCCTTCTCCTCTCCTCCTCCTTCTTCCTCTTCACCTTCTTCCTCCTCCTTTCTTCCTCCCTCCTCCTCCCCCCTACCATCTTCCTCCTTCTCTCCCCCCCTCGGCCGTTGTCTCTAGCCGTGGAGTCACCGTGCGCCGTGGACCGCCCATGCCTGCTGCTGTCACTATCGACCGTCGTGGACCGCTCGTCGCCTACTGCTGTCGTCCCCGCTCGTTGGCCCCGACTCCCCACTCGCCGGCGTTCCTTCTCCTTCTTCTCCTCCTCCTCCTCCTCCTCCTTTGCCTGTTGCCGTCGCTGTCGACCGCCGTGGACCACTCGTCGCCTGCTGCCGTCGTCCCCGCTCGCTGGCCCCGACTCCCCGCTCGCCGGCGTTCCTTCTCATCCTCCTCCTCCGGGCGGAGGGCCACCTCCCCTTTCCCCCACCCCCACTGGTTAGTTACCTTTAAACTAACCTTAGTTAAGTTAAACTAACCCTTAGTTAATTAACTTAACATTGGTTAATTAATCTAACACTAGTTAAACTAACCTAACCCTAGTTATCCCACTAACCCTAGTTAGATTACCCTAACCCTAATTAGACTAACTAACCCCTAGTTAGTCTAAACTAACCTCTAGTTCAACTAACTCACCCTTGGTTAGACTAACTAACCATAGTTAGATTGACTAACCATAGTTAGATTGACTAATCATAGTTACCTAAACTAACCCCTAGTTAGCCTAACTCACCTCTAGTTAGCCTATCCTCACCCCCAGTTCACTTAACTTACCCCTAGTTAATTACCCTAAACCTAGTTACCCAACTAACCCTAGTTAGACTTACTTAACCCTTAGTTAACCTGACTAACCCTAGCTTAGTTAACTTATATTACTTACACTAACCAGACTAACCTAGTTAACCAGACTAACCTAATTAACCAAACTGACCTAACTAACCTAACTTAATAACCTAACCTAACTAACCTAATTGATTTGCCCAACTAAATTAACTTAATCAACTTTCTCAGACTAAGCTAACTTAATTCACTTAACCTACTCAGTTAGCCCCCGTTCCTGCCTTTTCCCTTCCGTTATTTTACTGCTGTGTATGGGTGTGCTAGCGAGCGTTCACGCACGAGGACGCGCTTTCGACTCGTCTGTGCAGCGGAGTATTGCAGTCAGCCGTTCACACGTAGTCATTCTTCGCTGTTCACACGTAGCCCGGGTACCGCCTTTTATTTTCCAACCCACAAATACATAAAAATAAACATAAAACACATAAAAATTCCAAAAATTTATTTAAAATTCAAAAAAATTACATATTTTTTTTGAAAATTTACCAATATTGTTGAAATTATTTGAATATTTCTAAAGTGAAAATGTTAAAAAATAAATTGCAAAAAATTCAAAATCTGAAAATTCATTCAAAATTACATGTAAAATGAGTAAAATTCATTAAAAATTAGTAAAAATTCAAAAAAAAAAAAAAAAAATCTAGAAAATTTCACAAATCCTATTGCCCCTTTTGCCGCTAATTTCTCAATTAAAAATGTTTTCATAAATGGTAAAATATTATTGAAAGCCAAAAACCCTAATTTTAATATTTCACTTCATAAAACTTCATTTTAAATTCTAAAAATCAGTTAGAAAATCATGGATAAAGTACAACACATTGTTGACACTTGCTAGATTGCTGAGATCCCACTCTTACACTTCATAACATATTCATGTGTCCTATATCCCGATTTAATTATTTTATATTTAAAAAACAAATAAAAATAGAAAATAAAAAAAAAAACAAAACAACTAAACCAAACCAAACAATATATACAATACAAATACACCTAAAATACAATTGAAAAAAAAAACCATAAATAAATAACATAAAATAATTTTAATAATAATAATAATCTAATAACAACACTAAGGTACTTTATTTTTTCTAGTTAGTGATGTTTATTGTTTTTTGATTGGATTCCTTGCATTTGGGGAGACTACTCCATGCGCCTTCAGTCCATTGCATACAAACCCCTACTAGGTATTTATTTTTGAGCTTTATTTATTTTCATTATCCCTTAACTACCATTAATTGCTAAAATGAACTATATTCCCCCACTTTTCCACGCGTATTTGCGCTAAACACACCATTTTTTAAATTTAAAAATCAACCAACCGTTCACTTTGCATGCGCTACGTGCGCTTAAGAGGCACCTTAATTTTTAATAAAAATGAACTAGCCATCACAAAAAAGCACGCACTGGCAAAAAAGCGCTCCACATCACTATTAATTTTTAATTAATAAATTTGCATTTAGAGACCCCAGTCTGGGAATCGTAGTCTAGGTTTCGTTTAAGCACAGTTTCACCCTAATAAATTGTAATTAAGATTTTAAGAAGGAACATACATTTTTTAATTAAGGTTTATAACCTAATAAAATGTCACCCATTGTTAATAATTTCTTAAAATGAACCTTTCATTAAAACAATCCCCCCTCACTACACTTTTTTTCTCCCTTTTTAATAAACACACTTCGTGGGATGGGCGCGTAAAGTCCTCTTAGCTGACGTTGTTGGTCAAGGTTATGGTTAGGTCCTGATTTACATTTTTATGGTATTATGGTTTGTTTATGTGCTATGATTAGGGGAACGGTTTGTAGTTTTTTCTTTCTTTCTTGTCTGATACGGGGTTTTGGGTGCCTGTTTGTTGCATCGCATGAAGTTTTCGGTCGCATATGTGTAGAGGTCATGCCGAAATTTTCCTAGGATGTGGGTTGTTTGGGTGGTAAATGGATTAGTTACGTCTATGTGTGTGTCATTCTTTTTGATTGATTTCTTTTTGATAGCCCTTTGGTTGTTTTGCAGGCATTCTTTGTGATTGTCTGTGTTGTGGTGTGTGTGTTTTCCATTTGAATAGCGCCTCACGCTCCTCCTCCTATCCACTATGTCCTGCTGATCAGTAGGGATTATTCTTCCCTACTGACTTTTGACCCTATAGCGAAAGCATGACTTGCAACTTTCGTGGATGCTTCATTCCCCTTGATTCCAGATGATCCATCTCTGTGTGATGAGTTCCTTGCCTCATACAGCAAGAAGTCGGGCCTAGTTCATGGTGATTCCATGGTGTTGACACCCCGAGGGTTAGGGAAGGCTTTGTCTCTTCCCTACAAAGGAGAGCCCTTTGTTACAGCTAGACAATTATTCTCCAACGATGAGATTTTCAAGCTGTTACAGAAGCAGACCAAATAGATTCTGGATGTCAAGAAAGTAATAAACACTTCAGGAGTATCTTTTTCCATGATCACTGATTCTCTTTGGAAGTTAGTCTGCCAGTTTCTCCAAGACAAGTTTATGCTTGCCAAAACACCATCCCATTACTTGTCCAAAGAGCTCTTCGCAGCTAACAGGATGGTGTTAAAAGGGGTGGCTATTGATTGGAGTACTTACCTACTTACAAAGATGGACCAACATTTTGTCAAAGTAACCAGAGGAAATGTCACAAATGTTACCTATGGTTCCTACCTATATGCTTTCTTGACATAATCAGGCCTAAAGAAGGGTGTGCTTCCATCTCCTCCATCTGATCCAGTACCTCCCCCTCCACCTTCAGAAGAGTCAGAACCTATTAACATAGAGGATCTTGATTCCCCTCCTCTACTAGTCATTCAACGGAAGCACTTGAAGCGTGTGGCAGATAAAACTCCTTCAGTTCTTCCTTCAATTACAATTCCTACTACATTTGGCAGTGACCTCCTTGCTTACCTCACATGTAACAATTTGTTCAGAGCACATAGAGAGGGTTCTTTGGACATATTAGTCCCTTCCCTGCACAGTTTAGTGTCGGGAGATGCCATTCCATTCCTTTGTAAAGACATCCAGAGTTCGATTGAACTTTCAGTGATAGCTTGTGCTCAACAGCTGTATGCTTCTTTTTATCAAGAACTGATGCAGTCCAAAGACCAGTTGCATGAGGCAACATCAGAGTTAGCCTCTGCTAAAGACACACTTGCAAATATGTTTAAGCAGATGGAGTAGTAGACCCAAATGATTGAGGCCCAAAGAGCAAAGATATCTTCTTTGAAGATTCAGTTAACAGAAACTCAGTTAGAGGTTACTAAAATCTTAGAGGAGAAGGAGAGAATGTCCAAAGAAGCTCAAGAGTTTCAGACTCTTTTAGATGCAAAAATCTCAGCCTTACAGACTGCTCATGACATAGTGGAATCACAAGCTTCCCAAATTAAGCAGTTGCAAGACCAACTAGCACAGTCAACGGTATGTTCCTCCAAGCCCCAATCTTCCTATGATTCCTTCCATCTCTAAACATGACTTGGCAGCTCTCCAGAGACAGGCCACATTGTATCCTTTGTTCCAAGATAAAGTGGAAAGATTTCAATCCAGGATGGATTTGTTATGGTCTACATTTGAGCATTTCCAGGAGTATGTTCCTCTGGACAATTCTTTCTTTGTCCGCTATCAGTTGCACAAGTTGGCCTTCTATATGAAGCTTTTAACGATGGATCTTCCTCTTCCAGAGGATGGTTGGAGTGGAGCTTGGTCTCTTGAGTTGCTGACAGAAGTGGTCCGTAATGTGTTTGAAGATTTTGTGACGATGGATACCATGTTGTTGTCTTACATGTATCTACGGGGAGATCTGTTGATTCCAGATGAAGTAGATATGGCCTGGTATGTGGGGGATGTGGTTTTGCAAGCTGTCTTGTATGTCAACTATTTGGAGTTGCGGATAGATAACATGCTCCAGTGTTATTCCTCAAAAGCGGCTACTTGCCCTGACAATTACTGGCACTCAATGATTGATTCTATGGTCCTGAATTAACGTCAGAACACAGCTTCTACTTATGTGTAGAGCACTAACCAACTAAGGGTGGATCTCTTAGCTCATCTTTTCAAAAACCATCCATTTGATTCAACCTTTTTTTATGCCTATCAGAGAAGATCTATCTTAGGTCCCTTTGTTCCTACCCTATTATACTATCAACAAATGGCTCGTTGCTATGATACCTATCTTTCCCTTTATCAAACCAATTCAGCAGCAATCTTACCTCTTCTTTTCCAACCTCAATCTTTTCCTCAAATTTCTATATTTACCTATTGTTCTTTTATCGAAGATAGAGTATTTTCCCCTTCTCCACCATGCCCTTCTCCATCTATTCATATACCTTCTACTTTTCCTGTTTATCAATTAACACATTTTCTAGCTAATTCCCTTAAATTTTCAGCCACTCCTTCTTTAACTTATTCCTCCTTTTATGATTTTGCCTACCCATCTTTTCATCCTCTTTTACTTATTCCACTTTCATCTCCTGCCACTTCTATTTCTCAACCGCCTCAGTTGGTTAGTAGATATGAAGGATTTGATCAGCAGATTCCAAGAAGAAGAGGATGGAGCTCGACTGATTCTCTTACAGGACCTCAAATAAACTGGCCAATAATTCTAGGGGATCGGAATACTGCCAGTCAAGCATACCAGAATTACCTTCATTTTGCTCACCAATATTCACAATCTCTAGATCCTTCAGTGAGATTGACAGCTCATTTTGCTTAGTATCTAGCATACATGCATAGGCATTCCCATAACGATCAAAAGGCCATTCCAAAGCTT
Source organism: Lygodium microphyllum (assembly GCF_053477565.2). Classification (NCBI taxonomy): domain Eukaryota; kingdom Viridiplantae; phylum Streptophyta; class Polypodiopsida; order Schizaeales; family Lygodiaceae; genus Lygodium; species Lygodium microphyllum. Next base: position 111,921,845 of record NC_141139.1, read on the forward strand.
TGTATGAATGTCAATGTGAACATTGATTCCCAACAGCTGGATGTCCTGTATTTTCATGCCCTATGTCTACCTAGTAGTACCTTGTTTTGCTCGAAAGGATGTACTGGCTGCAGTTCTTTCAAAATCCTCCAAAGACATTTGTAGATGAATCCTTCTCCATGGATCGTTTTTGAAACCACCAAGCCTTCAAAAGGGATCACCTTCATTGATGCCTTTGCAATGTATTTTGGATGATTATTAATGATAGATATATCTCTCTTTTTGGAGGTGTCATTCAGATGGTTGTGTTTGTGTTTGTGTGTGTTGTAATAATTGTATGTGATGAGTTTGTGTTGATTGAGAATAATTTGTTTGAGAGCTTTTTCCAAGCTATTTATGGTGGATGGATGCCTATGGTGAAAAGCTGAAGAAAAACCTCTTATATCTTTACAAAATTTTTATGACTTTTAAATGATTATCAGATGAGTTAATGAATAACGATTTTTTCCTTTAGTAGTATTTTTCTATTAGATACAGGTGATAAGTTGGGGTCGTGGTTTGACGAGACTATTGAAGATCCTACGGAATATAAAATTGAGCTCTTTAATGAAATTATATTCTTATTTTCCTTAGGTCACAAGGACGCTTCCTTTCTAAGTGTGGGGATATGTTGAGAGTGGAAAAAGACTGAATTTTTGACTGATTTTTGATGTTTTTGAGGTCTAAATGATTGATTTTTGATGGATTTAGAGTGATGTATGGTTGTTAGTGGAAGTGTTTGAGAGTGTTTTGGATGATATTGATTCTATTTTGGAAGTTCATGATGATTTTCAATAGAGATATGAAGCTCTGTAATGTTCTGATAGGTTCTGTTGAGGTTCTGTATACCTTCTGTATAGCTTCCGTTTTGTTCTAATTGTCTTCTATATGAAGCATGGATTGATGATTGATGAAGATTGAGATCTTTTGAAAGCCTATTGAATATTTTTTGATAGTTTGGAATGGTTTGAGTATGAGTTATGAGGTTTTGATGACCTTCTGTAACCCTTTGAAGACCTTCTATAGAGCCTCTATCTCTGCGTTGTCTCTGCTCTGTAACTGTACTGTAGTTGCTCTAATACTATACTGTATTGTTCTGTAGACCTTCTGTAAGTGTTCTGTAGAATGTATGTGTGGCTTTGGAAAAGTTTTCTAACTTTTGGAAATGATGAATCTAAGTTCAAAAGAGCTAAAACAAATGGAAGAGGCAACTTCTGCTGAAGACTGAAGAGAAGACTAAGTGACAATGACAGTAGTGAGCTCTAAAAAGACACTGTAGTGGGTCTGGTGACTCTTCATATCATACATACCTCTTGGGAGGTGCATCCACGACCTAAAAAGGATTATTGAGAGTTATTATGAGAGTATTTTAGTGAGGAGATTATGTACTATTGATAGAGAGAGAGAGAGAGAGAGAGAGAGAGAGAGTCAGAGATAGCCAATTCTATCAAAACAGTGTAACTGTATATGAGAGTGAGAGAGAAAATTATGAAAACATTGAAGATGAATACTATGTGATTGATTTCCATTCAAAAGATGGTGTATTCTTTGTTTTATTGATGGATTATATGAAGATGTTGAAGATTATGATTGATTCTATCAAATCCGTGGGAGATATCTACTATGATGCTGTGTGAAGATTTGTTGTTTCCTTTGTTTTGATGATCAAAAGAATGAAAGAAAAGCTTGTTGATGTTACAAGATAGATTTTCTTGCAGTAGAATCCCCTTTTCCTTGGTGTTCCTCTTGGGGCTCCAAAGTACAATGCTTTATAGTTGTTGGATGAGTAGCAGTCTCCCTTTATGTGCATATGGGATTCAGTCTGCCTACATGTCCTAAGCCCAGAACTGCCTCATACAAAGAGGCTACATTAGGTGTGATTGCAAATATCTTAATAACACGCCAAATGGCCATGGCGCAAAGGGAAGTTAATGAGCTAAAAGAGCAACTACAAGCTAAAGAAGAGACATAAGCTGAATGGTAGGTGCACTTGAACGAAGAAACCGAGGCCACATGATGCCTATGGCAACACAATGAAGAGATTGTGACACACTACGAATATCTACAAGCTGAAATTGAGAAAATCACTAAAGCCACAGAAGATCTGAGGAAGGAAAGAGCTTGTAGGTATGAAAGGGAGGTGGAAAAACTAACCTAATAGATTGTCGTAGCACAAGAAGAGTAGCAGAAACTAAAGACAGAGATGGAAGACCAAGAACATAGACGCACAGTGCTGGCTCAGAGGTAGGGGGAAAGCCTCAAAGATATGAACAAGAGGGCAGAAGAATGGGCTAATCTGAATGAAAAAATAATTAAATCCTTGGCACGCCGTCTCGCTCAAGTAGAAAAAGAAAAAATACTTACTGAAAGCAGAGCAGAGGATCCCCAAGTGAGCTTCAGACCCAGCAACGCGCCTTCTTGGACACCCTATTGGACATCACCCAACCAGAAGAGGGAGATTCCATAAAGGCAATGAAAAGGAAAGTGGAAATGGCTCACAGGAAGTGGATGCACTCGGGTTCATCAAAGGAGAGTAGTAAGAGCCAAGCCAGGAAAGAGAGGTGGATGTGAACTTGGAAATGGGACCACACGAAGAGGAGCTTGTCCCACCGCCTCCTTCCCTGCAGCTTGAAGAGCGGCAACACACAGACACTTCCACAGAAAGAAAGGAAACATTGAGGGAAAAAAGAAAACAAATGGTGGAGGAGACAAGGAGAAAATGGAATGCCAAGGGAGTGAGGGCACCCCAGGCACCTATCCCACCATGTGAGGACAATGCCCTAGCAAGCTTCCATGACAACCTTGTAATCTGGGAGAGGCAAGAAACGTCCAGGAGCCCCTTTGATTTTAATTTTCAGTTCTCCACCACCTTGCGTAGGATCTTGCCCATCAAGGTGGTGGAGAAGGTAATTAACATCAGAAAAGCAGGCTCGGTAGAAATGTTTGGAGGAGAGAGTGCAAAACCCCACATTATGGGCCACTGAAGATGCCAAATTTTGGCAAAAGAAAGTTTTTGAAGTACCAAGGTCTGTGCCTGGCTACGAATGCCAACCTACATGGAGAAGAAGGGTATGCGACACCAACCTGGACACTTGGATGGCCTTTTGCAACACTCAACCCTTTGAGCGAAATGACCCAACCTTCATGCCCTACCCTCGAAGGGTAGGTGTGGATTTTCGCTCCACTGTCCACGGCCGCTATGACTTCTCTATGATCTATAACCCTCATTGTACTACATATGAAGATGCCATTGTCTTCACATTAGAAAACTTGTATGATACCCTAATCCAATTCACCAATGAATTCTCTTCATGCCTTGACCCCGCATTTATTACTACTTGTAATTACCTTAGATTGCTGAGGATACTCCTTAGGCAAGATCCCACCCCATAGGAGCGTGGCCTCCCAGTACTCCATTTTGATCCTAATACTATAGATAGTTGTGCGATGGCTCGACTAATGATGTGAGCTGCTCTATTGCCTTCATTTTTCTTAGCTCAGCTAGAGGACATGAATGATAGCTGCTTCACCCACTGCAATCATCCATTCCTCTCCACCACCACCCTTCAAGTCTGCCTGAACCTCAAGGGGTATCTCCAAAGCCACCAATTCCTTAATAAATCTATAAAGCCCCCTTCTCCACCTCACTTCGATAATGAAGATTAAACTTCTGTCACGACTATGTAACTCTATAATACAAAAAAAAAAGAGAAAAAAAAAAGAAAAACAAAAAGATATCACATGTAGCCACTGCGACTTGCACATCAACCACAGTCACTGCACCTAGGGGTCCTCAAGCTAGGTATGTCTGGTGGCCTCGGTTGGCCGGCTCCGTCCCTAACCCCCTAGCCTCATTCTAACCCCCCCTTCACGCTTAGGGTACATCAAGGGCAGGACACACCTAGGGAGGTAACACTCACCTATGGTTAGACCTGTCACCCTAAGCCCCCTTGCATCACACCTCCCTTATGCGCCAACTGGGTCCTCAAGTGTGAGACACCATCGAGAGCTTGCCCACGATAGACCCATCTCCCAATTCCACAAGCATCGGCACCACGCACTCCATGGTAAGTGCACATTCTTTTCTCCCCAGGTACAAATAAAGGCTCCCACCACCAACTCTAGAGACCCCATCATCCATGCAATGTACTCCCCATCTTATGAGACATGTCACCATGCACGCACAACAAAGCAAGGGGCAGCCGAACGCAATAGCCATGCTCAAAAAGTGAATGAAGAAGCTCATTTGGAACAACACAGGCGAACTCGGCCACGGAGAGTTAAATGATAGATCCGTCTAACACCATCTTAAATTTCAAAGAAGGATCTATCCACAAGCCATCCTCCAAGTGTGGATCCATCTAACACCATTTTGAATTGCAAAGTTGGACCCACCCCTCAACATCCCTTCAATACAAAGGATCATCTCCAACCCAAGGGCCTTACAGTTCTATAACTCCCTCCAACACGACTCGTACCCAAACTCAAAAAGCTACTTGACCACTCCAGCAATAGAGTTTGACTCATCCCCCAACAAGTGCCATGGGATTGGCACTCATCTAGGAGGGGGGTAATGTTAACCCTCAAACAAACAAGGTGGAAAACCTAAAAAATCTAAAGCAGAAGAAAAAGCCAAGGCAAAAGTAGAATGGAGAATGAAGGCACGCCAAGAAAAATCAGAAAACACAAGAAGTGTTAGAAAGTCCTAAATGAAGGAGAGGTGCTCAAAGAAAAAGCACAGGTCAATACTTTTGCAAAAGAGCACAAGGCATACCATGATTTATTTTAAAAGCACCGGGCCTTGACCTGTGCAAATTGTAAATGTAGATGGGTAGTAGGAGGGAAACTAGGTAGATAGGATGACAATGGAAAAAGGGCCTAGGCTATGAATGGCCATGTAAAAAGAAAATGACCACCCAAATGGAATTAAGGGCTTTGTATATAAAGTTCAAAAAGTAAATGAGAGCTCATTCTTTGGTGTGTGGCAAAGTGGACTCTTCTTCTTCTCTCCTTCTCTTCTCTTTGCTTGCTTGTGTGTGCTTGAGGGAGGGAGTGTGAGAGTGTGAGGGTGAGGGACCGTGGTGGAGAAGCTATCCATCTTCTCCTCTCTTCTTCTCTTCTCCTATCTTCTCTGGTCTCACATATGGCTATATAGGTGATCCAAATTGAAAGGTATAGACTCACCATAATGCTTGCTCCAACTCCAAGCAATTAAGAAGCTCCAATTGATTATGGGAATGCCATCATTGATTGATTGTCTTCAAGAAAGGGCTGTAGATAATCCAAGAACCTTGAAGAAGCCTCAATTCTTGATTAGAATCAAGAATTTATGAGAATTGAGGACCTTCTTGCATTCATGAAGAGAACATGCCTTCAATTCTTGATAGATTGCTCCAATCTTGGCCCTTCTTTGATGTAGTAGATTTAATGAGACCTTCTTGAAGCTAAAGAATACAAAAGCCCCATGATTTGAGCCTTGTAAGACCAAAAATTTTGAAGAATTGAGTGGCTGCCCTGTTTTTCCCCAAATTTGAGAAGAAGAGTTGCTCCAATCTTGACAAAAGCCTTCAATGTCGGGTCCTTGAAGTGTAGGGTGTTGAGATATCGAGCTCCACTCGTGATACGCCAGGGTGACCGTTGTATATTTATGTCACCGACTTGTCAGTTGCAGACGCGGTTGGTACACCGCCCATGAATAATAGCTACATGATAGCTATCCTTATCTACTCTAGTTCGTGGCTCAGTTAGTATGCCACCTTAGTTAGTTGAGTTTGGTTTGAGACCCATATATAGGGTTCTTCTATTTCTTTGTACTAGAGTTCTTTTGGCTTACAAAACTAAGAAGAGGAAAACTGTTTTCAGCCTCCACCCTTGTGTGTCTTCCCCCATTGTGCAAGCAAGAAAGCTTCAAGCGAGACTCCTTCCTTCTCTCCCACAATCTTGACATGGTATCAGAGCCTTGTTCGTGGTAAGGAGCTCAAGAAAGCAAGCCAAGCTCGCGGTGGTCTGGTAAGAGGAGCAGTGTTGCTTTCATTTCCTGTTTTGGGAGCAGATCTCTGCAGGTAGCACAGCCGGAAATTGCAGGAGTGCATTGTCTCAGGTTGAGACGCCCTTCGCGGTGAAGCAAGAGGGCAGTATATGCTGCGGGAAAGGGCTTTAGCCCTTGGCGACCTTGTTTTTTTGATTTGAGGCCATTTCGGGGCCTGTTTTGCAGACGGAAGTTTTCTGCACGCACTCAAGAAAAGGCTCAGTTTTATGCTGTGCGACCACTGTTCTACAGGTCGGTGAAAAGTTACTGTAGAAATTGCATCGTATGCTTGTGCGCAGAGACATTGGGAGTTTCAGAATCATCCTTGGTTCCTGTTTATGCAAAATCGTCACTAGGAAGTGACTGTGTGGTCAAATACCACTTTCGCCAGTTTTGCAGATTTGCCCTTGTGAGGGTGAAGCTGTGTTTTTTGCAGTGACAGAATTTCTTGCAGTATTCTGTAATGGCGTCTGATTCTCTTTCACAGATTGTCACTGAAAAGCTTGACAAGAACAACTTCCAGGCATGGAAGTTTAGAATGACGAATTTCCTTATGGGAAAAGGATATTGGGAATTTGTTGCAGGAAATGAAGAAGAACCAGTTCTTCCTGATGTTCCCAATCAACAACAAATGCAGGCATTTAAAACATGGCATGAGAGAGCCAGGAAAGTTATGTATTGGCTGTCTATCAGTATTTCAGACTCTATGATTGTGCATATTCAGGATGCAAGTACGCCAAAGGAGGCATGGGATACTTTGTCAAAAATGTATAGCACAAATACGCAAGCCAGGAAAATGCAGCTCAAGCAAGAGTTGCATAATGTGCAAAGAGAAAGTATGAGCATCAACGACTACCACATGAAGGTGAAGAAGATTGCAGATGCACTTGCTTCCATTGGGTCGCCAGTGGAAGATGATGATTTAGTTTCCGTGACCTTGAATGGTCTAGGAAAGGATTATGCGCAGTTTCGGACATCCATTTCAGTTCGTGAAAGATTTCCTGATTTTGAGGAGTTGATTGCTCTTCTAATTTCTGAGGAGCAGAGAAATGGTGGTGCATCTTCTTCAGGAGGAACTTCAAAAGAAGCTGTCTTCTACTCAAATGCTGGAAGAGGTAGAGGCAGAGGTAGAGGAGGCCGATTTGGAGGCCGTGGTAGAAATCAGAATATGCAGCAAACTCAAGAAAACCAGTCCTATGGAGGAGGACGTGGTAACTCTAGAGGCAGGGGGAGCCAAAGAGGTCGTGGTGGATGGCAGAGAGGCCAAAATGCAAACAGTAATGTTGAATGCTACTACTGTGGTAAAATGGGTCATATGGCTAAAGACTGCTATAAAAAGCAGAATGACATCATGAATGGAAAACTGCAACAAGGGAATTATGCATCTTCTAGTAGACAGGGTGATGACAGAAATGAGCATTTGTTCATGGTGCAGCACATGAACAATTCTGTGACAAGTGTAGAAGAAAGCAATGATGTATGGTATGTTGACTCAGGTGCATCAAACCACATGACAGGTCATGCAGAATGGATGGAGGATGCAAGGAAAATGGAAAAACCAGGATTTGTGGAGACTGGTGATGATACTGCACATCCTATTGTGCAGATTGGAAAAATTCCCTTGTCTATGCAGGATGGGAAAAAGAAATACCTGTCCGATGTATTTCATGTCCCGAATATCACCAAGAATCTGGTTTCCGTTGGTCAAATGGTTGAACAGGGCTTGCAGGTCAGATTTAATCCTCATGGATGCTTTGTTGAGGATATGAAAAATAAAGGTCGCTTGATAGCAAAAGGAAAGAAGAAGGGCAGAATGTTTACGTTGGATGCAGACATGTCTGAATTGAGTGCAGCAATGTTTGCACATGGGACCGGTGTAGTTGCAGATATTGATATCTGGCATAAACGCATTGGTCATGTTAATGTACAGCGACTTAAATCAATGCAGGCCCAAAATATTGTTGCAGGTTTGCCAAAATTCAAGGTTGCAGAAATGCATAAGGTATGTGAAGCCTGTCAGTTTGGAAAACAGGCAAGGAAATCATTTCCTAGACATGTTCAAGAGAGTAAGAAGCCATTGGAATTAATCCACTCTGATGTGTGGACCACTAAAGCTGCATCTCTTGGAGGCTGTCATTATTTTGTCAGTTTTATTGATGACTATAGCAGAAAAGTTTGGGTGTATTTTATGAAAAAGAAAAGTGAAGTTTTTGGGCATTTCAAAACTCTTAAAGCTATGGTTGAAAAAGAAACAGGTCTGCAAGTAAAATGCCTAAGGTCAGATGGAGGGGGAGAGTACCTCTCAAATGAGTTTGCAAGGTTCCTGCAGGAGCATGGCATAAAGCAGCAATATTCATGCAGTCATACCCCACAACAAAATGGAATTGCAGAAAGGAAAAACAGGCATATTGGAGAGGTATCTCGTGCCATGCTCAATGAAAAAGACTTGCCAGATTTTTATTGGGCTGAAGCAGTTGCTACAGCAGTCTACATAATGAACAGGACTCCCACTGCAGCAATACATGGAATGACTCCAGAGGAGAGGTATACTGGTAGGAAACCAGATATTTCTCATTTGAAAATTTTTGGTTGCATTGCCTATGTACATGTGCCAGATGAGCTGAGATCCAAGTTGGATCCAAAAGCTGAGAAGTGCATCTTTATTGGTTACTCTCTGCAGCAAAAAGGGTATAGATGCTATAACCCTTCTACTCGTAAGTTTACAGTGAGCAGAGATGTTGTTTTTTATGAGATGAGTAGCTGGTATAAACCAGTAAATGTGATTGATGATGTAGATGCACAAAATGGTAATGCTGCACAAAATTCACAGCAGCAGTCACAAATTATTAGTGGACCTGGAGCGTCCTCTAGTAGTGGTTCACATTCTTCGCCATGGACAGGCAGATTGAGATCAGGAGATTCTTCTCAAAGCAATGCAGATAGTGGTATGCAGGTATCACGAAAAGGAAAAGAGAAAGTTGATCAGCCCATGTTTGATGTGAATGCAGGTCACTCTTATGTGGATGGTGAATCCAGTGGCTCAGAGCAGAGCATTGATGATGAGTTGGGTATTCCTTCTATTGTTACACCTGGAGTAAGGAAGACCAGGGATGTTTTGAGAGCACCTGGGAGTGAACCTACTTTGCGCAGGTCTACGAGAGCTAGGTATCCTGTGGATAGGCTGAAATATGATGGATTTACAGCCATTCACTATGCATATATGGTCAAGGTGATACAGGAACCAGAACCCACTTCTTTTGAGCAAGCCATGGGAAAAGAAAAATGGGAGAAAGCCATGGATGAAGAAATGGATGCCTTGGAAGCAAATGCTACATGGGAGTTAGTACCTTTGCCTAAAGGTAAGAATGCAATTGGCTGTAAGTGGGTTTATAAGGTGAAGCACAATGCTGATGGTTCTGTGAACAGATACAAGGCAAGATTAGTAGTCAAGGGGTATGCACAAACATATGGCATTGACTATGAAGAAACATTTAGTCCGGTTGCAAGGATGGCAACCGTAAGAGCAGTCATTGCTATGGCTGCATCAAAGGGATGGTCTTTACATCAGATGGATGTAAAGAATGCCTTCTTGCATGGTGATTTGCAAGAAGAGGTCTATATGGAGCAGCCACCAGGTTATGTGCATGTTGTTCATCCTGAGTTTGTTTGCAGGTTGAAGAAAGCCTTGTATGGCTTGAAGCAAGCACCTAGAGCATGGTCTGACAAGATAGGACAGTATCTTGTCACTATTGGCTTTCAGATTTCCAAGGCAGATTTCTCACTTTATGTGAGAAAAACAGAGAAAGGTATTATGCTGCTTGTCATTTATGTTGATGATTTGATTATGACAGGTGATAGTGATGAAGATATCCTTCATGTGAAAATGCTATTGAAGCAGAAGTTTGAGATGAAGGATTTGGGAGAGCTGCGTTATTTCTTGGGCATTGAGGTGATTAGATCACCAAGTGGGATACAGCTCTTGCAGAGGCAGTATGGATTGGACATGCTGTCCAAATATGGGATGACAGGCTGTAAGCCTATTTCAGTTCCTTTGGAGCAAAATGTGAAGCTGAGCACAGATGCAGGTGAGCTTCTAGAAGACCCTACTATGTACAGACGCATAGTAGGAAGTTTGATTTATATGACTATTACCAGGCCAGATTTGAGCTATGCTGTTGGATTGGTAAGTCAGTTTATGCAGGCTCCAAGGAAACCACATTTGGATGCGGCTAGACGCATACTTAGGTATGTGAAGTCCACATTGCAGTATGGACTATTTTATGAGACTGGGGTTCAGATACAGTTGCATGGATACACTGATGCTGATTGGGCTGGTAGTATTTCTGATAGACGATCTACCAGTGGATATGTATTCTCTTTTGGGAGTGCTGCAGTCACTTGGAGCAGCAAGAAACAGCCTACAGTTGCCTTGTCGAGCACAGAGGCTGAGTACAGGGGTGCAGCAATGGCTGCATGTGAGGTAGCTTGGTTGCATAAGCTACTTTATGATATGCATCAGTCTACAGATGGGCCAGTTGTCATTTATTGTGACAACATGAGTAGTATACACTTGGCAAATAACCCAGTCTATCATGCTAGAACAAAGCACATTGAGGTGCATTATCACTATGTGCGAGAGAGGGTTTTACTAGGTCTTATTGATCTAGTTTATGTCAGCACAGAGGATCAGGTAGCTGACATATTCACGAAGGCATTGGGCGCAGAGAAGTTGCGCAAGTTCAGAGACCTGCTTGGTGTGCAGGAATTGGGATTGAGCTCGAGGGGGAGTGTTGAGATATCGAGCTCCACTCGTGATACGCCAGGGTGACCGTTGTATATTTATGTCACCGACTTGTCAGTTGCAGACGCGGTTGGTACACCGCCCATGAATAATAGCTACATGATAGCTATCCTTATCTACTCTAGTTCGTGGCTCAGTTAGTATGCCACCTTAGTTAGTTGAGTTTGGTTTGAGACCCATATATAGGGTTCTTCTATTTCTTTGTACTAGAGTTCTTTTGGCTTACAAAACTAAGAAGAGGAAAACTGTTTTCAGCCTCCACCCTTGTGTGTCTTCCCCCATTGTGCAAGCAAGAAAGCTTCAAGCGAGACTCCTTCCTTCTCTCCCACAATCTTGACATAGGGAAGCTTCAAGAAGCAAGAAAGATCAAAAGCCCCATGATTCAAGCTTCATTTGACCAAAAATTTCATGAGATACATGGCTGCCCTATTTTCCCCTTCATAAAGAGAAGAAAAATACTTCAAATCTCTTCAAAATGCTTCAATGTCGGTGTAGATGCTTACCTTTGACCTTTGGAAGCTAAAAGGCATAAACAAGAAGCCAATTCTTCAAGAAATTGAAAGAGTATTCATGTTGTCCACAAACTCCATAGCTAGGGTTTCATGTAAGCTTCAAGAACTCAAATGTCAATGAAGAAGAAGATGTTTGAGGCCAAGATCTTCAAGACAATGCTCCAAATGATTGAGTGAAAGATTCCATATCTCAAGGGATGATCTTCAACTTGATTTCATGGAGTAAGAAAGGCTGAAATTCAGCACAAAATGCGCTAGCTGGACAGCATCATACATGGCATTAAACCCCATCAAAATGGTATAAGACATGTAGCTAAAGACTCCAAGAAACTCATCCAAGTGGTGCTTTAGACCCTTGATAGACGTGGAAGGATATATGAGTGAAAGTCTCCATGGGAGCTTGAGGTAGAAGCTCAATGGAAGCTTTGGAAGAGAAAGAAGACCTGTCTCTTCAAAAAGTAGTGAACTTTTAGTCTCTTCCAACTCCCTGTAGCCCATTTTTGAACCAAGGACCTCCAAAATACCCTGCCAAATGGTCAGACCTGCTAAACTTGGAAGATCTCCACCATTTTTCCCTGGATCTTGGTCAAATGCTTCAAAATAACCATGGTTTGTTGAAGAAGAACCTATTTAGTCATAGTTATGGTGTAATCAAACCCTGTAACTAAATCTTTAATTGCAGTTCCGTGTCTTTAATGTTTGAAATTGGATAGTGACATGAAATTGACCTTGCTCATGGATCAAAGCCAAGCTCTAATACCAACGTAATAAAGATAAATTCCACAGCAAGCTTTTAAACAAAAAATACAAGAAATAGACATAAAATGCCAGGAAGCCATAGCCAAGGTAGCTTGTCAAGAAATGGTATTACCAATATTGGTTGAGAATCAAATGATGAGAGGCTATAGGAAGGTATGCACCCCAAGCTATGATGGCCAAGAGTATTCACCCTCTTAGATGGTGGGAGGTTGAGACCTCAAACAAGATATGTTTGTAAAATGGCAAAAAGATACTACGCATGTTACACCTCCACCTTTAATACTTACCCTAGACTAAGGCATTTATGCTAAGCATTTATTTATTATTACACTCTCACATTAGGTGTTGAATGGCCGTCACCCTCTAACCCTTTCATCCTAGGAAGGATTCTTCTCAATTCAAAGGTGGGGGGGGGGGGGGGGGGTATGGTAAAACAAACCAAAACACATAACAAGAACCATAAAGGAAAATAACACATGCAGAACATGAGGGACCTCAATGGTAGGATGAAGTAACTTGTGACCGAGAAATTGTTAATAAAACTTGAAAGCAATGGACTTAGACTATTGAAGGAAAAAGTCTAATCATGTACTAAAAATAGATTTATCTGCCTCGCATGAATTTTTGTCTTTCGGTAAAGCTAGGTGGAAAAGCACTAATGGCAAAACATGGCTTATGACAAGAGTAGAAGATGTCGCAGTAGGACCGAGCTCATCGCCTATCTTTCATGGAAGAGGAAAGGGAAAAGTATGGCCTATCCCTTGAAAATCAAGCATATAACCAGCTCAGGTTTAGGAGCATCCACAATATTGAAGGAGTGGTGACCAACAAAGAAGCTATTAGGAGGATTGTGGATCAGTGCAACCTCGCCACATATATCCAAAAGTTTGAACAAGAGCCTGACCACACTAGGTGTGTGGAATTCTTGAGGACATATGACCCTGACAAGGAGAGTGGGACATTGTCCTTGGTGAGCAGGGAAGGAACTAAGCATGTGCAGGTCCTGCTCAACAAGACCCTAAAGGCACTGGGATTGGAACCAAAGGTGGAGAAGCGGCACAAAAGAGACGTCTATGTCATGCTGGGGATGAAGAAGAAAAGTGTCCTAACAAATGATGGCATAAGCATCTAGGACATCCCCGACACAGAGATTAGATTGCAAGCAAAGGTGATCCACATCCTCTTCTCTAGCCTAAGGTACAATTCACTCATGCATAGAATCAACGTACCCATGTTGGAGAATGTGGCAGCTCACTCATTGCACGAAGTGGATTGGAACAGCTATGTTAGGAAAACCATAGACCAATCAGCCAAGATGCTCGACCTTGAAAGTAGACCATCGGCTGGTGGGGAATCCCCAGCATCAAAGGGAACTGACAAGAAGAAGCCCTCAGCCAAGTCTGCATTCATAGGGTATGGAGGAGTCTTGACTGCCCTTATCCGAGAGTATGTAAAAGAGGCATAAGACGGAGAAGAGGGATCACATGAGCTGCTTAAGAAGTCACCTCCTCGTCACAAGAAAGAACCATCAAGTGAGAGAACGATTAGTGAAGAAGAGAAAGAGCAAGAGGCTCAATCTAGCAAACGGAAGGCGAAGACGCCTAAAAAGAATGCAACAAAGAAGAAGCAAGAGGAAGAGATAAAGAGAAAAGAAGAAGCAGACCTACTTAAAGCCAAGGTTGAGTCAAAAAGAGTTGTGAAACAAGAAGAGGAGTTGAGAAGGAAAGAAGAGGAGGACCTGGCACAAGCTATAGACTTGTCCATTGAACAGTAATGCAGGTAGCAGGAACTAGCAGCAATGAGCCTACCTAGGCAGGACACGCCAGGAACCAGTGCCTAAGCGACAGAATACTTGCCTCCTCCTGTCTTGGAAGGAAAGGGCAAAACCACACTCTACCCGACCCTTCCTACCCTCTTACCCACTACCCCAACCATTATAGCAATGCCAAGTACCCCTGCCATAGTGGACGCCAACAACCTCATGGCATGGATGTAGTTCTTAGTCAATCAGTCACATACCCCAATGCCCACCTCCAGTGCGGGCACCCCAACTACATGAGTGAAAGATCAGCTGCTACAGATGCCGAATCTCAATAGGGACCCAAGTGACCAAGGGTAGAGGCTATCACCACGGAGCCGTGGGCTGCAAACCAGGACAAGCATGTCAAGGAACTCTACGCTCAGTTGGAAAGGGCAAAGGAGGAGAAGAGAGCGGCAGTGGCGATGCTAGAAATGGAAAGGGAAGTGGCAAATGCCTCCCAACTAGAAAAGACCTACCAAGTGGCCTTGCAACACAAAGAAATCCATGTGCTGAAAGTAAAACTAAGGGCCAAGGAAGACAATGAAGAATAATGGTGAAAAAGACCAGAGGAAGAGAACCAGGAGAGAGCTGGTCGCAATGCAAAGGGAATACAAGCTCCTAGTTCTACAACAAGCAGAGCTCAAAGCACAGGTGAGAAAACTTCAAGCAGGCATAGAGGAGCTCGTCATGCTGGAAGTAGAGAGAGCACAAGAGTAAGAAGAATGGATAAAAGGGAAGGAAAAGCTCACTCACATAGGGAAAGAGCGAGAATCAATCATAACATCTCTAGCATGTAGGCAAGAGGAGAGCTCCATGGAGATAGTAAAGAGAGCCGAAGAGTGGGCAACTCACATTGAAGAGAAAATAAGAACCCTAGCATGCCATCTGGCTCAAGATGGGAAAGACAAAACACTAGCGGAAAGCAGAGGAGAAGGTACACAAATGACCTTCTTCTAAACGTAGCAACATGCCTTCTTAAACCCTGCTGGACATCACTCAGGCCGAGGGAGAGACCATGATGGCCGTAAAGAAGAAACTGGGAATGGCTGGTAGAGCACTGAAGGCCGGAACTCCAAATGCTGCCACAACCTAAGGGAGCAAGGCCAAGCCAGGTTGAACAACTCCATTATCTCCTATTGGTGGGCCTAACCTCGCAGGAAGTGGACGTGCTCGGGTTCCTCCAAGAGGAGGAGCAAGAGCCAAGCCGGCAAAGGGAGGTGGAAGTGATCTTTGAAATGGGACCATGAACTTGTCCCACCGCCTCCTTCCCTAAGGCTTGAAGAGCATCAACATGTAAAGAAAGGCGGCATTGAGAGAAAGAAGGAAGTGAATGGTGGAGGAGACACCGAAAAAATGGAATACCAAGGGAGTAAGGGCGCCCTAGCAGGTAACTATCCCAAGCAAGGACAATGACCCAGCAAGTTTCCACACCGATCTTATAATCTAGGAAAGGCAAGAGATGGCGAGGAGGCCCTTTGACCTCAACTTCCAATTCCCCACCACCCTGTGAGGAGTGTTACCCATCAAAGTGGTGGAGGAGGTGATTAACGTTTGCAGTAGACTTAGATAGAGGTGGATGGAGGAGAGAGAGCAGAACCCCACCTTATGGGCTATTGAATATACCGAATTTTGGCAATTTTGGCAAGATAAAGTTTTTGAGGTGTTGAGATCTATGCCCGGCTACGAATGCCAGCCTACATGGAGAAGAAGAGTCTACGACACCAACCTGGACACGTGCGTGGCTTTTTGCAACACTCAACCCTTCGAAAGGAATAACACAACCTTTATGCCCTACCCTCAAAGGGTCGGAGTAGATTTTGACCCCAGTGTCCTCGGCTGCTACGATTTTCTTGTAATCTATAATGCCCATTGTACTACATATGAAAATTCCCTCGCCTTCACATAAAAAAACCTGTATGATATCCTAATCCAATTTACTAACACATTCTCCTCATGCCCTAATCCCTCTTTTATTACCACTTGTAATTACCTTAGATTGTTTAGGATACTTCTTAGGCAAGACCCCACCTTGCACGAATGCGGCCTCCTAGTGCTCCATTTTGATCCTAACGCTATAAATAGTTGCACAATGGCTTGACTAATGAACGTGTCACTCTATTGCCTTCATTTTGCTTAGCTCTACTAGAGGATATAAATGATAACCACTTCACCCACTGCAATCATCCGTCCCTCTCCTCCACCACCCTTCAAGTCCACCTCAACCTCAAGGGGTATCTCCAAAGCTGCCAATTCCTTAGTAAATCTATTAAGCCTCCTTCTCCACCTCACTCCAATGACGAAGATTGAAATTCCGCCACAACTATGCAACTTTACTATTATTATTATCAGTGGCAAAAAAAAAGAAATCACACATCTCCACCGCAAGTTGCACATCCACCACAGCCACTATACCTAGGGGTCCTCAAGTTAGGCGTGCTTGGTGGCCCCGATCAGCCGGCTCCATCTCTAACCCCCTAGCCTCATTTTGATCCCCCACTTCCTACTTAGGGCACATCAAGGGTAGGACATACCTAGGGAGGTAACACATGTGGTTAGACCTGTCACCCTAAGCTCCATCCCACTAGCATGCGCACAATGCACCACACGACAATGGCACACACCCACACAAAGTGCACCTTTCTTTCCTTTCCAGGTAAACAGAAGGCCCCACCACCCACTTCAGTGATCCCATCATCCTTTCAATGTGCTCTCCATCTTGTGAAACATTCTACCATGCCGACCCACCAAACCAAGGGCCAAACAGCCCCAATCAAAAAGTGAATGAAGAAGCTCATTTAAAACCGTGCCGGAGATGGTAGCCACGGAGAGGCAAACAACATATCTATCCAACTTTATCTTCAATTTCAAAGCCAAATCCATCCACCAGCCTCCCTCCAAGACCGGGGATCATATCTAATGCAAGGGCCTTTCCGGTCCATAAATCCCTCCAAGACCAGAGATCATATCCAATGCAAGGGCCTTTTAGTTCCATAAATCCCTCCAATAGATCCATAAATCCCTCCAAGACCAGGGATCATATCCAATGGAAGGGCCTTTCAGTTCCATAAATCCCTCCAACACATCCATAAATCCCTCCAAGACCAAGGATCATATCCAACGCAAGGGCCTTTCAGTTCCATAAATCCCTCCAATAGGTCCATAAATCTCTCCAACACTTGGTTTCATTCCCAACTCAAGGGCCTTTCGGTTCCATAAATCCCTCTAACACACCCCTCAACACGGCTTGTATACAAACTCAAAAAGCCACTTGGCTGCAACACCATTTGACTCACTAGCTAGCAAGTGCCATGGGACTGGCACTCAACTAGGAGGGGGTAATGTTAACCCTCAAACGAACAAGATGGAAAATCTAGAAAATCTAAAGAAGAAGACAAGGCCAAGGAAAAAGTGGAATAGAGGATGAAGGCATGCCAAGTGGAATAGAGGACAAAGGCACGCCAAGAACAATCGGAAAACACAAGAAGTTTGAAAAATTCTTAAATCAAGGAGAGGTACACAAGAAAAAGTGCAAGTCAAAACTTTTGTAAAAGAGCGCAAGGCGTACCATGATTTTTTTTTAAAAGTGCCATGGGCTTTGACCCGTGCAAATTGTAAAGGTAGATGGGTGGTAGGAAGGAAGCTAGGAAGATAAGAGAACAATGGAAAAAGGGCCATGTAAAAAGGGGATAACCACCCAAGGGAAAGAGGGTTTTGTATATAAAGTTCAAAAGTGAATGAGAGCTCATTCTTTGGTGTGTGGCAAAATGGACTCTTCTTATTCTTCTCTTCTTCTCTTCTCTTCTCTTCTCTTGCTTTCTTGTGAGTGCTTGAGGGAGGGAGTGTGAGTGAGTGAGGGAGTGGGCGTGTGAGGGTGAGAATCTTGGAGGTGAAGCCCTCCTCCACCTCCTCTCTTCTTCTTCTCTTCTCTTCTCTCATCCTGTGCATGGATATAAAGGATGGATCTTGGAGATGGAGGTTTGAGGATGCCCTGAGCTTGCATCAAGAATCGTGGAGCTATCGGAGTGCTTGAGAGAGAAAGCAACTCAATTAGGCATCAAGGTAAGCTCACTACACTCGTAGAGAGATATGACATGTCGGTTATGTGAGAGGTAGCCATTAGTGATTGCTTGAAAAAAAGAGTCTATGGGTCTTGGCAGTTGAGCTTGTGCTCACCTCTACAAGTGCTTTCACATAAACTAAAAACTCTAGAAAAACATTAGGTAGGTAGGCTTTTTGTAGCTTAGTCATTTGTATAGCTGTTTATTTAGTTGTTTTGTAGCTGGATTTTTAGTGTTTTTCTAGATCAAGAATTTTTTTGTAATTTTATTTGGATTTTTTGAGCATGAAAACTTGATAGCCTTAGTCAAGATTGGTGTTTTTTTAAATAGATTAGAGCAAGACCTTGATGGTAGCTCTATTGAATATCTTGAAGCATATATGTTTTCTTATCAATACTCTTGCGC